>NW_004949120.1:3637191-3638643 GCF_000317375.1 Microtus ochrogaster
GAGAGAGAGAGAGAGAGAGAGAGAGAGAGAGAGAGAGAGAGAGAGAGAACTGGAGAACTGGTGTAGTCTGTGTGACCCCTGAGGCTTAGCAAAGCCTTCTCATACACTCTGAGACTATGTCAGAAAACATACAGCCAGGGAGCAGGTGCCGACTTTCTAATGTATGCTGAATTCTAGCACCTCTATGTGGCATTTAGGTTCCTGTTTGACTTTCTAATGGTTGAAAGTTTGGCATCCTCACAGAAGTTTTGCCACTCAGCATGGTAAATGATGCCATGGAGATACTCTTATAGCCAAAGAAAAGCCCAGATGAAAATGATTGCCCTCGGAGGTCCTGAGCTGCTGGAGAAAAGTCCATCAGAGATATGCTGCTTGAAGAGTTCGTTTCTTATCCACTAACACAATAGTGTTAGAAGCAATGCTCTTTCCTGTGCATGCCATTGTTTTTGTAAATTTCCTAGGCAACAGTTTCTAGTCCCTCAGATGTGTCACAGTGGTAGTAAATTGTGTTTACATGCAACCAGAAAATCCATAGCTTCCTCTTTTAAAAAATTATATCCCTAGTTTGTGTTTCATATAACTTACATAAGTTACATGTACTATTTTTGTCTTTCGCTTGGGTATCTCATATCACAAATCTTGAATTTTGTGGATTAAATAAAATTAGAACACAAACCAATGAAATAATTGTCCTGTTCACCAATTGAAAAATTTGAAAGGAACAAAAAATGCAAAGAAGGGTCTTCTGTATGTCTATATGCAGAATCAGTGGGGTTAAAAGTGCACATCCCTCCTCCAACCAATCAGAAGTAAGAGTTCATATTCTGTGTACTTTCTGAAAATAAAATTAGACAAAGATCCATGACTTTCACTCCTTAAGTAGAGACAATAGAGCATGCTAACAACCAAGTGCTATTTGCTAACAAAGCCCTCATGCTCAGGACAGCCTCACAAAGGCATCTTACAGGACCACGATCTTCATCCAATGAAGTTTCTGTTGGAATGCCTCCAATTCTATCCCATTTCCTCAATTTTTTCATCATAGTAAGCAGCACTTCACAATTCAGGCAATCAGTAGGGACCTGGAGGAAGAGAACACTAGATCTTCTCTTGGGAACACTGGGGAGACAGCATGTGAAAAGTGGGGCAATCGCCTCAAAATTGGAGCATGTGGCACTCTAATAGGCTCCCCACCTCACAGGAGAATCTCAGAAGTTTGCTGTCACCCTCCTGAGACTGGATCAAGTCAGACTGAATGTGACTAATGCAACATGAGTAATCCTTGCATTTCCAAAAATGAGTATTGCAAACAAAATGTCATGTTAGAAGTAACCAAGCAGAGCACAGCAGCTGAGTAAGTACTGAGTGCTGGAAGGGGAGGTGAACCTGACAGTAACCAAGCAGAGCACAGCAGCTGAGTACTGAGTGCTGGAAGGGGAGGTGAACCTGACA
>NW_004949120.1:3638743-3643273 GCF_000317375.1 Microtus ochrogaster
GTAACCAAGCAGAGCATAGCAGCTGAGTAAGTACTGAGTGCTGGAAGGGGAGGGGAACCTGACAGTAACCAAGCAGAGCATAGCAGCTGAGTAAGCACTGAGTGCTGGAAGGGGAGGTGAACCTGACAGTTCAATTAAAGCAAAGAAACACCAGCCTACACTCCACAAAACCAAAGAACCTGGGCAACAGAGAGGACCCAGAGAGAGACATATATGGATCTGAACAGAAAGGAGAAAAAGACAAGATCTCCTGAGTAAATTGGGAGCGTGAGGGTCATGGGAGAGCATAGAAGTGAAAAGGGGAGGAAGGGAGGGAAACAGAAGAAAATGTATAGTGCAATAAAAACAATAAAAAAAGAAAAAAGAAAAACTGTATAAATAAGTACAATAACTATAAACAATATATATAGGCAATAAAAAAAGAAAGTAAAGTAGGCCAAAGATGAGAGGTAGGCAATAAAAATGGAGGATTTTTATGAACTGTTGGCAGTTAATATATATTTATTTCAATGCTTGGTGACACCCATTACTAGAAACATTTGTAGGTAAATGAGGGCATCATGGGAAGATGCTTCCCAGTTAGATACTTGGAGAGAAGACAAAAAGGCAGTAGGAGCGTGCTCACAAGGGTATTCTGTCACTATTTTACCCTATTGTCGGCACTGATCATGCTCCATGAAATCTTAGAACTGAAGTCTTCAGCTTAATAAGTAAACAAGGAAAATATAGCAAAAAGTGTGAATCAAGTTACCTAAGCTCACTGTGAGCACTGCTGTCTAATGCAGCAAGTAGACATGTCCTATATTCTTGGCAAGTTCCAGGGAATGCTCTAAATGTGCCCTGGGAGTAATTTACAATTCTCACACATACAAAACAGAAGAGGGATTTCTACAAGTGACACTAAAGCAGAAAAGGGTGAACACCTCGCCCAGAGTACTATAAAAGTAGCTGTTGGGGGAGGTCACTTGTTTGTTCCCGGCAGCTCAGACCCAAAATAATCACACAGAAACTATATCACTGCTTAGTCTATTAGCTCTAGTTTCTTATTGGCTAGTTCTCACATCTTAAATTAACCCAGTTCTTTTAATCTGTGTGTCACCATGTAGTGTGGATTACTGGCAAGGTTCCAGCTTCTCTTTCTCCTGTAGTTAGCTACATGGCTTCCCTTTGTACTCTGTGTACTCTTTCTACATATATCTCTTCCTTTCTGTTAAGCCATTGGCTAAAAGCAGCTTCTTTATTCATTAACAATAAAAGCAACACATATACAGAAGAACTTCCCGCACCATTTCCATTTAACTTTAACACAGTAAAATTACATATAACAGAACAGGTATCAAGTAAGAGTTATAGTTACAATATTTATATCTTCTTTATCTTTTATCATAACTAAGGAAAACTATAACTTTAACTATCTATTCTTCAACTCCATCAAAGTCTCCAAAAGGATATAATATTACCTAAGTAAACAGGAAGTGCATTGTAAGCAACTTTCAAAACTCTAGAATTGACAGGGACATCTCGCTGCCTGGAAAGTCACCCAAAGTTCTTCTGTACTGTTAGGGCATCTATCTTTAGCCTATAGGCCCATAGTATCCACAAAATTTTTCATGAAGCAGTAAATTTCAAAGACAGTTCCACCTATATTGGCAGTTTGTCAGTCACTTTTTTTCTATGTCTTGCGGAATGTCTAGCAGACTCTTTTATAAAACAGGAACTCCAAAGGACCATCTCACCTTGAGGCAAGTTCAGCAGTCATTTCTCAAACAATCCATGCCAGAGCAGTTTCTTGCTTAAATGGCTAACAAACTCCATAAGGAGCCTCTTCAATGCCCATCATCCTCTTGAAGTAGATTGGTGCTGACAGGAGCATACATGTCTCATGTCATATAAGTCCTATGTTCTTGAAACATTTTAAATGCCATATTCTATAGGTCTTTGAAAGGTTTGAAGATTATCTATCTAACTGAAATATATTTCTATACATCTAGAAAACTTAACATGACTACAAACTTGACTATTATAGATGATTGCCTATTAACCTGTGTTTCTTAACTATATATTACATTTTAAATGAGCTGCACAAACACAATACCTTGCAGAGATACATATAATAAGATTGTGCTAAAATATGTATCAATAGACAGATATTCATACCAATGCAAATTATTCATATCTATAGCATAGCCCCCTTTAATGTAAACAAACATTTATAAACAATATTTGGGAATTTAGGCATAATTATCTACAAACTGCTTCCTGCTTTTTGTTGGGCAAGGTATCCTCTTTTGGATGAGGGGTTTCACAGAGATCTTTTGAGTATTCTTGGCCCATCAAATCACATTAGTCTGGAAGGATTCCACAGGTTCTCATCTTCTGTGGAAGCAAAAGAACCTCTTTTCTAAAGCAATAAATCCTTATATCCAAATTCTGAAGTCATGATACCTTTGAAATATATATATACTGACTTAGCTTAGCAGTACATACAATGAAATGTCTCTCTGTTTTTAGCTCATTCAAAATAAAAAATTTAAAGAAAACACAACAATATACATAATCCAGACTATCTTTGTATTTTTTATCTTTATGTGGCTTATTTTTCTTACTCTATTACTTTTCCTACAAGTTTAATATTTATTATCTTTGTTCATTTAATCTATGACTGTGTACTCTTTTATATTAAATTTACTGTCTCTTTACTCTTTTTCTTCTCTCTCCCAAGCCTACATACATTTTTTAAACATACTGGGTCTCATTTAGAGGCCTTTTATGTCTAAGTCTTTCACATTGTGTGTCTGAAATCCTTTTCTGTTCAGGAGCACTTCTTAAAATGCTAAGCAACATTACTAACACTAAGGCTGCTTTGCCTTTTGGCTATGCCCAGTCCAACATGTTGGAGGTCCATTCATTGTCTCTGAGAGCCATTCTTTCTTCCCCAGATCCAGGGTCAGGTCCCAGTAGGTCTGTGTTGCCATTAAGCAAGTTGTATCACTCTGTTCACAAACCCTATTTAAATGTTCCATAGCTGGACCTCTCAAAAGAGTCAGTGTTTGTGCTGCCAGCATGACTCAGGAAGCCGCTGTTTCAAAAAGAGCTGTGGCATGCCACCAGCAAACAGAGCAAGAAGCTCTGTTAAAATGTCTTTTTGTGTCTAGAATTCCTTTTTAAGCTTTTTCAGATTTTACATGGATATAGTCAACCACATTGTCATGCCAATCTGTTGGGGGAAGCCACTTCTTTGTTCCCAGCAGTTCAGACCCTAAATAATCACCCTGAAACTATATTATTTAAATCACTGCTTGTCCTATTAGCTCTAGCTTCTTATTGGCTAACTCTTACATTTTAAATTAACCCATTTCTATTAATCTGTGTATCTCCACATGGCTGTGGCTTACTGTTAAGGCTCCAGCTCATGTCTCCTGCAGGTGGCTACATGGCTTCTCTTTGACTCTGCCTATCCTCTCTATACATATTTCTCCCAGCCTGGCTATATTCTGTTAAGCCATTGGCCAAAAGCAACTTCTTTATTCATTAACCAATAAAAGCAACATACATACAGAAGGACTCCACCAGTAGCAGGACTGGAATCCAAAGCGAGTGGTTGTTCCTTCTCCAGCCTCACCTTATATTCATAGTTGCATAAGTGCTCATCTCTACTACACCGGTCCAGAGAGAACAAAACAGAACCTGGGTCTCAGCTGGAAGCCAACAGATCCCCTAAGGTAGGCACTTAAATCAACATATGCATAGATATTATTTTCTAAAATATCTATAGTTTTTTAAGTGCAACACCATTCAAGGGTGTGTTGGCACATGTTTACAATCCTCACACCTAGGCTGAGACTTGGGTTGGTATGGGGAGGTAGCTGGGATGGATATCACAGTTTTAAGGTCAGACGGGGCTACCTAGAGAGACCCTTTCTGCAAACAGCAATGGCAGTCAAAAAAATGAAAAAAGAAGAGTAGAAAAATATTCAAAACAAAAAGGACAATTCAGATATAGGAGTGATTTTGAAATAAATACTTGAAAGCAAAGTTATAATTACATGTGCATTGTGGCAACCAATATTTCTTATACCTAAGGGTTCTTATTGTTAAATGATATATATGTATATATGTCCTATATTTTATTTTGAGGTAAAAGAATTGAAGTCATGATCCTGTAGGTATACTACCCACTTTAACTAATCTGCCTGATAATAATAACATTTCATTGAAATGTTGAATTAGATTTTATGTTTGAGTAGTAAACAAGAATCATGAGTCTAAAAGCAGTGTTTCTCTTAGATGACCACAGGCAATTTCTATAATCCCAGATCTCCAGATCTCTGTATCTTATTCTAGTAACCTTTTGAAAGGAATTTTATAGGATGCATCCTAAAAGAGAAACATAAAAGGTTCTATTCTGCTGAAGACACTTCTCGAGGATGACTTTGTGAATGTCACTTTCTTCTAGCACACATGAGACTTCGAAAAGAGGTTTGTACCCTGAGGGTGGAAGAGTAGCCTTCCTTAGAGAGGGGACCCTGA
>NW_004949120.1:3643858-3671102 GCF_000317375.1 Microtus ochrogaster
TGGAAGAGTAGCCTTCCTTGGAGAGAGGACCCTGAGGGTGGAAGAGTAGCCTTCCTTGGAGAGAGGATAAGAGGTTTTCTTATCCCTGCTCCTCCTGGATGGCCAGCAGCCAGGACCTGTGATCAGAGAGCAAGGTGTTTGTAAATTGTGCATGTTTAATGACATCCCTACTTCCCTGAAAAAGAGAACATATGATATTTTCAGCTTTATTTTCACTCAGCATACACTTTGGTGTGCTTTATAGGTCTTTTTATCTAAATTTTTAACTTTTGAATATCCTAAGAGCTGAGTGTATGGCTTGGACTGTGAGTAAATGCAAGTAGATACGGTCTGTGAGGGAGACTGCTGTACCTCCAGGATGGTAGGCAAGTACAATGTCGTTAGATTGGTCTGTGGCTGGGAAGCTATTGACTTATTCTTTATGTTGACTGATCCATCTTAGTGTGAATAAAATATGTGGCTTTGTGGGAAATTCCTCTCTTTGTTGATAAGGTATAAACCAAGTATAAACCAAGGAAGAACTGTCAGAAATGTGCAACTCTGGCCAGAATTCCATTATGGTTATCTCTTTTCTCTTTGTTTTATTTTGCCAGTCATTCCTGTATATTTTTTAGGTATTATGTTATGAAGAAAGCATCATAATTATTAAAGCTTTGTAGACAAGATCAAGGCAAGAGCTTCACCTTTGTCCACTGGCTCATTCTGACATGCTCCTACTAACACCACTGGAGTCTAGGCATATGCTTATTGTCATGTCTGGCACACACTGTGAATACAGGGAACAGTTGACAGTGTCAGCTAGCGATTAAACTGAGTGGGGAAGGAGTATATATTACAGAGACGCTCTCAAAGACAATCTAGAGACAAATTGAGGAAAGGGTCCATTTTATTTCCAAAGGAAATTTTATTTCAAAGAAAGATGATTACCCAAATTAGATTTTAAGGAATTTTATATGATTAACTCTTTACATTATCTTGTGACAATTATCCAGAAATCTCTATTTATATATACAAAATAAATTCATCATAATAGCAGAAAAATGTATTCAAAAATGGCATGTCAAATTAGGATATAAATCATTTTCAGGGATGTGATTTTCTAGCTAAACACATTCATTTCCATTTTGCAAAAAAATAAATAAATAGAAGTAACTATGTAAAATGAGTCTTACAGCTGGACATATCTTCTTGGCAATGGTTCAGACACTGAGTGGGGAAAGCCCTTCCAGCTGAGTGTATAAGATCCTTGGGACTACTTGGCAGGTTTGTTCTGGGAAGGAGGCTTTGGAAGTACTGTCCTGGTTATTCACCCTGAACTTGACCACTACCTGCGGGGCCAAGTACAACATCAATCAACCTGTGGGGCTCACCTTGTGTGTGGCAGCAATGGAGTACAAATTTGCTTGGAAGAAGAAAAGCAACACTAAAGTAAATTTCAAAAAAGAAAATGCTATCATTTTCTCCCTTAGACAAAAACACAGAACAGAAAGTTGAGAGAGTTTCCAGCTAAAAGGCAAGCGGTCGACTCTGCGTTGCCCTCATTGTCTTTCAACGCCAGGGTTTCAGAACTCATACCCTGGACCATGGCTGAATACTGAAGTACAGATGCTGCCACATTGGCTCAAGGAAAGAAGCAGGTCTGGTGTGGAGATACACTCCTTTGCTTCCCAAATCTGATGCTTAGTTATGAGATAAATGAACCTCATCCTTCAAGAGAGAGAATTATCTAAAACTACTCATTTCGGGGACCAGGAGGTGGTGGCACATGCCTTTCATCCCAGCCCTTGGGAGGAAGAGGCAGGCAGATCCCTGTGAGTTCAAGGACAGCCTGGTCTACAAGAGCTAGTTCCAGGACAGGCTCCAAAGCCACAAACACACCCGGACTCGAAACACCAAAAAAGAAAAAAGAAAAGCCCTATTTATTTAGATACATAACTTTACAAGAGTGCATGACATATCTGAGATGACCAGTCTGGAGCAATTTTCCCCTACCTTAGAGGTCTAATTGTGAACACAACTTGTCAAATAGTTAAGCAGCACTCTGTAGGCAAATAGCTGTGTGGAACAGTTTACTTTTCACTCAGTGTCAACACAATGCATTTGATCATCTTCCCTATGTTATCTCATTGTTCATTTGCTGCTTATTTTTGTTGATAAGGCAGTGGATTTATTCTCTGTCTTTTGATTCTGACTTGGAGGTGGTGCCAAAATTCTGTACCTTTAAAATATGCATGTGTGTTTTAACTTAACTGGCAACTCATTTTTACTCAGAGCGTGTTTGTTGAATACTTACTCTTCTCTGTGTTGCACATACATAAATTTATTTTCACATTCAATTGGTTGAATTGCCTTAAGCAGGAAATAGCAAACTTTGACCTGACAGCCTCATGTAGTCTATTGTTTGTTTTTGTAAATAAAGTTTTATTGGAACACGATCACAGTCATTGCGGCACATTGTCTATGATTGTTGTAGTACTCTTGTGGCAAGGTTGAGTGGATATAATGGAGGCTACATGATCCACAAATACAAAAGCATATGTCAAGTAAGTGCATAAAAGCAGAACGTGTTAACCTATCATTTTGTGAGTAAATGGTTGCTTATTTATTTGGCTCGGCAAACCAACTAAATTAAAAGAAATGAGTCCTAGTCACCTGCCTAGTACACACATCCTATTCAGGTGTCTGTGGTCACAGACACAATCACATCACTAAACAATGAAGAGAAATCTGGGACAATCTTAGTCTTTTTTCCAGTTAGCTGAAATCATTTGCAATTCCCATTCTAAGAACCACCCCTAATCCATACTAACTCACAGGCTAGTAGCTTTTGCACAAATTTACTGTTATTTCTCTTACCACTTTTTTTCCCCAGGAAAAAGGTAATTAGGCTATAAACAGAGGTCTGACAACTCATTGCAGTCAAGGCAAAATTAATAGGAAGCTAGCAGATAATTTCAGCTATGTGAAATTAAAATAGATATATTTTAATGACATTCTAAAAACTCTAAGTCTAATGTTTTCTTCTTTGTTTTCATCTCCTTTTCCTTGTTCTTCTATAAACTGCTACTTGGTTATCCACTGGTCCCCCATTTATGGGTCCTGCTGGCTTCTCTGTCTGTTCCTTCCTCCTGCCCCCAATACTGATCTTTGGTGGAGAGGATCTCCTTCCAGCCACTTCGCTGGGGTCTCTCTAGCAGAGACAACACCATTGCAAGGACAGGTTCCGCATGCCTCAAAATTCTCAAATGTTCACGGACAGTGGTAGGAGCCAGTTTGCAGGCTTCCCTTCATGTATTTAAAGGTAGCAGGTGGAGGGCGGTGGGGTGAAAGGAGGATGAGGGAGATTGCAGTGTGCAGTGTTTTGTTCTGTCATGCCAAGAACACATTAAATATGTGTTTTTGTGTCAGAAACACTGTAAGATGTTATCCCCCAAATGATCACTGCCTTCTGAAAACCACAACCTTAAAAATACTGATTATTAAATGGTAAGGTCTGAAGGAAGACTCAGAGTCTCCCTGGATGATCCTAATCAAATAAGGGCAGACTCAGCCCAGATATGCACTGATCAGCCAGGATTTGGTTTGAAATGTAGGCATCTCAAATAAAGTTATGTGTTTCATTCTTTTGAATATTTCCCGCAGACATTTAAATACATTACCACTAAGCCAGAACCAAGAAAAGCATAAAAAGCGTTTTAGGGAATAAATTTTGCAAGTTTCTATTTGTAGCAGATAGTAAAGTTGCTGACATGCATTATGAGGCACGTGTATAGTAAAGTTGTTGACATACATTATAAAGCACATGTATTTTACGTCCTGTCGGGCTTCAGTCAAATGCTCAAGGTGTAATCATTTGGGTACTAGGGACTATGTCCAAAAACCCTAGGAGCCATTAGGTGTCCATGTTTCCTTGTGAGGGGGGCAAGGAGTTTCTAAGTCACCTGCACAGCTATTTAGGTGAGAGGAACAGCTTATTTCATTAATTATGCTACAAATTTGACTTCAGTGAAGGGGAACCAGCTAAGCACAAAGGAGTGTTGGAATCCTCCCACCCAAGTGTTGAGCTCCACACCAATTTCTTTAGAGGCACTTCCATTACTGGAGGAGCTATGAGTTGATCGACTGTGTCTTAGAATTAACTACAGCGGTGGAAACACAAATTGCAAACCAGCATGAAGTCACAGAGGGATGAGAAGGACAGGAAGGAGTAAAAACCAGAGATGCCTATGTAGAATTTGTTTTCCTTTCCCTGGCAAAGTGTTGGCTCAGCTCCGCAGAGTCGAGCATTTGGAAGAGCAAGCCCAATTGTTGTCAGGCAGAGGGCCTAATGAGGAGTCGAGGTCCTTTCTGTTCTTAGTTGCTTCTGTTTTCATGGAGGTCTGGACTTTACTGATGGCATATGATCATGTTTCTCTCACTTGGTGTACTGGAAGAGCATGTTTGGGAAGGAGAGGAGACACCTACACTAGAAAGCACCCTGGGCTCTTAAGGAAGGTTTCGGGGTGATAGCTTCTGTAGCTGGATGAACTCCTGGAGCCTACTTCATGACATCTTCTTGGAGGTCTCTGGGTTGCTGCACTGCTGTCGGGGTGCTGAAACCATGGTGCTCTCTGAAGTCCCTCCATTTTCCCCACACATGAAATCTGGCCCAGGGCAATCCAGCAAGTGGTTGTACAGTCTCTTCTTTCTCTGGTTACTTAACTGATTTTACAAATGATCCTGAAGAGATACTGAACTTCTTTACAAATATTTGAGACTGGATTTCATCATGAAAACACAATGAGAACCCAGGGAAGAAAAAAAAAATACATGTGCTATGGTCTAGAAAACAGGACCAAAAAAAGCTTAATTGACTAAATACATATATAGCTTCTCTTTGTTGTATGGCCCTTACAGTTCAGAAGTATGGGTCTACAGGCTTCCATAGTGTTAGAAGGTCAGTGGACAGTGCAGCAAGCAACAAGCTTCATCATTTTTGTTTCAGATATCAATAGAGTCTCAGAAAAACAGTAGAAACTGACAGATTCCCAACTCAAATTCGTGATTTCGTAAATTCGTGCCTTTTAAGCATTCTGCTAGACTTCCTTACCATTGCACAAAACCTTCACCAGTTACCCAACAGAGAAATCTTACCTTCGATTGCCTTTTTACCTCTGGATTTTCCAGTCAGTGTGGGTCAGCTGAGCACCCCTCCGCCAAACATACCTAGAATTTGGGGAGTACCAGCACTAGAGCCGGTACAATGGGGCTCACATCACAAGGGCCCTTGAACCTCTCTTTCCCCTTCACGTTGATGATGCAGAAGTTGGAATCTGCTTTTACCCCCTATCAAAATCAAAGGTTTGGCTATCAAATATCTACTAGCATACTGGGACTCAAACTTGGGATATTCAGGCCAAACATCTACCAATGGACTTCTTGTTGCTTAGAAGGTGACCTGATGTGTTTGATGCATGACAAAGAACTGACGGTTTGCTGGACCTGTTGAGTGCGTCCTGGCTGCCTTTAGAAACAGTGTGTGTGGAAGTATTTTCTCTGACAGGAGAGTAGGCTCTGGGAGTGAAAGGAGCTACTTATTTAAGACCATGGGTGTTTGAGAACATGTGAGTGTTCTTTAAATTACGCATAATTTTAAACAACTGTGTAAAACAAGTTTTAAAAGTTTAATGGTGCTGAACCAAGCATAGGAATTAAAAATTGAAAAGAAAATACGAAGCTATACCTTGTTGTTCTGCTTTAAAAGAACAAGTTCCTTTCTCATTTGCAATTAAGATGCTGAGAATTTGCATAAAATGTGTAAAATTAGAGATAATTGAACTACAGTAGCTATAAAAATGGCTTTTCCATTTAAAAATAAATCAGATGTCCACTAAAAGGGTGTAAAAGCCATTCCCCCATCTCCCATTTGGATCTCTGGTATTTTTCACACTTTTATAGCTGATTTTTATTGCCAAACATTCCATAGCATTGTGGCAGCTTCAAGATGGCAGCTGGTCTGTTCATGCCTGGTATGTGCCTTTAGGGGTGTTTCAAGCATATCCACAGCATGTAGATTAGTGGATAAAACCAAGAAGAACTTGAGAAGTTGCATGTGGGGTAACCCATAAACAAAGATGCCTTTTGACAAAACATCAGTAGCTGTTTTCATTTCTCCTTGGACACTTCAAGTTTAAAGAGAACAATCTAGAAAATAGCCAGTCATTGATTAAAGTGATCATAAATACGGACATAGGTTGATGGCTGTCCTTCAAATGACATAAACTTTTCCCCCAGGATTAAGTCACAGTCACATCCTGAAGGGTACTCAGGGCTGAAGCATGTCTGCATCCTGATTCTGACTGCCCACTGTTCAGTGAGACTACATTGTCCCCCTCGGTGCTCAGCAGCACATGGAGACTCAGGCAACTTGGCTCTTTCCTCTACTGAGATGATTATAATACCAAATACTGGTAGGAACAATCCATGTTCTGGTGTATCTTCCTACTTTCATGGAACTGTAAGTCCTTTGACGGCAGAGACACCACTGTCAGCTTAATATTGGGAGTGATGATGGAACTGGGGTCTGGGTAAACTTTCCAATATGCAAACATGAGATGGAACTCATCAGCATAGGGGAAAAATGCAGAATTGTCTTAGAAATGGGATAAAATATTTGTACCTGTATAGATGTTCTTAGCTAATATTAGACAATATGGCCACGGATCTAATGTGTGACCATTTCCATTGCCTTTGTGTCTTTAGTTCGGGGCATTCTGTAGATGATGTAACAATCCACCACAGAGAGCCTGGTTAGTATCTCACTCATCACCAAAGGCTAGTGGGAGTTAGTAGAGGGAGTGGATGCCGAGAGTTGGCACTCTAGAAAACACCTTATCCACACAGCTATCTTTTCTGTATCTAAGACAAACCTGAATGTGTTTAACCAAGGTTTTCTCCTACTTACATCATGGCATGTCCATTTCACATACAAAAAATTAACATAAACATGGAACTATTTTTGTTTATTGTATTTTCCCATGTGTATAACCAAACACCCATGAATACTTAATAATCTGTAAAAATCTGTGTGATATATAATGCATATAATCTTTAGTGATTCCTTCTATATCCTAACGAAAAGTTCAGGATGAACAAGGTTTTCAAGGAGGAACTTCGTGGATGGGCTCAGTTAGCTGGAGGGAGGAGATTGGTAGCCAGACTGCATGAGGTAAGGTGAGTTACAGCTTGCCCTCTCTGGAGCTCAGGCACATAATGCCATGCAGGAATCTTTTTTCAATATAGTGTTCCAAGAACCAGTTAACTAGAGTTGGCTTGGGCTTTGGTGCCTTTCTGGCCTACTGGGTGCTTACTGAAAAAATTCTATAAAATAGACAATGCATAGAATATGGAGGTTTCTAGATTATTTTCTTCCTAACTGATGAGTAGACAGGCTTTTCAAATCTTGGGAAAATTGGGAAAAGCATGTATGCGATAATTGTTAGTTTAGTTCTATCCTCTCTTGCATTTCCCTCACTGGTTTTTCAGGCTCCTTAGGTAAATATGCAAAAATACAAAGCTTGACTAGTCTGTCCTTACAAGTAGGCAAAGGACAAGAAAAGGAGAAGAGATGTGAGAAGAAATAGAACTAAAGTAAAGTTCTCTACCATGCCCTTTCAACCTGGATTTCAGCTTTGTTGCTCTGAGTGTTCAAGACGTGGCAGGCCCTTTCCCAAGCCAATGCAGTGATTGGAACCACAGACAAGACATCGAGATGCTGGGGTTTTAATTCAGCAAGGGCTCGTTTGGGGACCTTTGTATCCCTGTAATGTTTAAATCTCCCTCACCTCCTCCCCAGTGGAAAATGACCTCCATGTGTCTTTCCTCCACAGAGAACTTCTGTCTTAACCTGCCATTACACTATGGAAAATCTATACTTTTTTTTCCAAGTCTTTTGTACAAGGAAGAAACTACCAGCAGAGATCTCAAAGCATTTTCTTTCATCTACCTGATCTTAATTTCGCCCAAGCTGTAAAAAGAAATCCATTTGGCCATTTCTTGTCCACTGCTCTCTTTCCTGTGAAGCATATCACAACCCCCCTCTCTGGTTTTCGGATGCATGCACAGAATTACGTAATTGGCCCAACAGTTGCAGGCTCTCCACTCTCTTGCTGCCTGCCCGGTGTTATTGCTGAGCCGACGACTGTTTGCAGACCTTCCTTATTGCGTAAATGGCTACATTATCACCATGTACACATTAGGACAAGCAAATGGGCCCCTTAAGGCAAATAAGAGTTCAAATAACCCAGACAAGGTAGCCCAACTGAATTGAGGATTCACCCTTGTTACAACCTCATTGCTTTATGGCACATGAGCCAAGGGAAGGGACAGACTGCTTCAAGTGTGCTTCTACTGATCCTGCTGGCAAATCACAGCTTTATTACAGTAATGAGCCTGACCATATTTCTGTGCTTATGCATATTAGGCACCAAATGTATTTTCTGGCCTGCCAGCCCATGGTAGTAACTAACACAAGCAATTTGTCGTGGGTTACAGTGTGTGTGTGCATGCATTAGGAATGGGCATGTTAGTTGCTCTGTGTTATAAAATACTACATGTTTCATCATGCATATTTTTATATGCACAACTTAACCATATGCAAAATAGCTTGGCAATTAACTGATGCAACTTATTAGTTGACTACACAATTATTGCATAAATATGTAAGTTGGGGGTAGCCACAATTTCAATTTAGCAATATTAAAAATTTCATAGGATTATTAAGCATCTAAAGAATGTGTTTCTTTCTCCCCTCACTGGTAAGTGCTAAGATTCTGTAAACATACCTTGGTCCTTGTTTCCATTTCCATAAATAACTAGCAACAATTCCCTTTTTAATGAAGGCTGTGGGATTTTTAGACTGTATATTCCTTCCTGTATACATTGTGTGCTGTTGCCTGGCTTTTGACCTAAAGACCATTTAGGTATAGGCAAATGGTCACATAGTAGCCAACCACTAACCTGTTATTACTAGAAAATAACATCAATGTATTTCTGCTTAATCACTAATAACAATGCATATGTTTTCGTCTCCCTTTCTGTTGATGACTGGGATCATAAAGCTATTACCTGATTATGGAACTGTGTAAGAAGCATCAATTCTGGGGCTTATTCCAAAAGATCACACAAGTAGAGATGTGGCTTCCTGGACTATTAATTAAAATTAACTCTTTCTCCCACTTCCCTCCAATATAAATCAATAAACAGAAAAGTATATTGAGAAAGAATTAGAATCAACAGGAAGCCTCTGATAAAGGAACTACTGAAGACTTCCACTCAGGCCACTTTTTGAAGTTATGGGAGAATTGCGTTTTCCATCCCTTCTGGTTGCATTTATGTAAATGACCACACAGGACAGGTGCCTTTATGTAGTCACTACTAAAGCTGGAATCCATGTTATACAAGGGCTGATAGCATGAAATAGCACAAAGCAAGCAGGCTTATCCCTTCTGAAGTTTGTTCTGTGATACCAGTATTTCTCTTTAGCAAAAGCTGCTGTGTTTTCTTTCAGTAATATGATAAAACAACATAAATGTCTTTGTGGTTAAAGCTGATTGTTTCAGGAAGAACATGGCTAGTTTGTCTTTTATGTCTTGATATTGAATTTTTGAGCAGTTCCCTGGCTCCTGTGGATATAGAGGAATTTGCTTATGTACCTTGAAAATATCATGCACCAAAGAAAGGAAAAAAATAGGAAACTCGTATTGATTACAAGCAATACCTTAAGCAGCCAGAAATTCAAGACTGGAATGTGCTGTTCACAGTCTTGCCACAGATTGATGTGGTTCATGATAGATACTTAATTCTTTGATGGTTCCCATGTACCTTCCCTGGAAGTTGATCGAAATGGCTCCAGCTGAATGCTTAAAGCAGATGTTTTCCCATTAATTAGCCCTGGACCCCTAGCACACTGGAGACCTTCCCATTTTCAGGCCGAAAGGAATTGGTCCCAGTGAGCGTGCTCTATATCCACATTTAGTATCATCTCATAAACAGCAGTGAGAACACAGCAGGCCCTTGATGAAGATACATTAGCTTATTTCTAATTTAAAGTTACGTTGCTTAACCTTAATGTAATTGGTCACCGGTGGCCAACTGTTTGTATAGTGTGTTGATGACCAAAGAGATGTAATAAATTATAAACTCTCTGCTTAAATGGAGGGAGCGAATGTTCTGTTAAAAGCCTTGCGTGTAATAATGGTAAAATAATTACGTCTCAAGCTGAATAACTGTGAAGCTGTTGATATTAGTAATGGCGTTGTTCTTGGAGTGGCTCGGTTTATTCCCACTTATCTACTTTATCTTGGCTCCTATACGTTGCCAAAGAGAAACTTTACAAGTTGAGCCTCACGTTGATTAAGATAAATGAGTTATCCCAGTATCTTATTTAGGGGTGATCCATGTGGGGGTGGTGTCATATAGGGAAGGAAAGAATTAACCAATTGCTATGGCTAACGAGGAAACCAAAACTCAGATAATATTACCCCGTGGGTGTCCTCCTGTATCACTGCCAGGCATGGTTTTAAGGATAGTGGGTTAGCTAGTTGGGTGACTGGGATAATAATCAAATATGAAAGTAATTGACACAACTTTAATGTTTAATAATGAATAATGGGCCAGGGGCAAAATAAAGGGAGACTGTCTCATTTCTGAGAGTAAGCTCAGACTCAAAATGTCTTAGGTCAAATGCAGTGATTGCTGGACGCTTGAGAACTACAAGGATTATAGCTAAAATTACAGATTTGTTTAAAAATGGAATAACATGAGTAATGATATTCACGTAACTGGCTTTCTGTATGTTATTGTTCAGGCTCTAATTCTTTTCCTTTCTATTTAGGGTTTGAGATTCGAGTTTACAGTGTAGAAACTGAAATAAATATATCCACGCTTCTGTCTGTTTCTCTTTTCTTCCTGGTTGGATTGCATTAGCTAGTTTTTGCTGTAACGAGTAGAAAAAGTACCGTCTTTGTTTTTCTCCAAAGATAGTTCTTCCCTCTAAATATTTGCATTCTGAATTTGGATCACCTCCAAAGGGCACTCATGTTACAATAGAGAAAAACATTCCTCTGCCTTCTCACATTACACTTCTGAGAAAGACCTTCCAATAATTTAAACTATATACAGTACCTCTAGGTCATCATCCCCCCCCCCCACTCCTTCCAAAATACCGAGACACTATTTATAGCTGACTTCTCCAGTACCCTACAGGATCAGTTTACAAAACAGAGCTTTCAGCATATGAAAGCCATTATTTTGTTTAACACAACTTGAAATGTTTTATTTTCCCTTCCTTTTTTCCTCCCTCCCTCCCTCCCTCCCTCCCTCCCTCCCTCCCTTCCTTCCTTCCTTCCTTCCTTCCCTCCTTTCTTCATTCCCTTCCCTTCCTTTCCTCTCCCTCCACTTTTTTAATTTCTTGCTCTCTGACACTTTCATAAAAACACTACCTTGTCTGGTAACATTCATTATGAAATACCTAGAAGTTTGCTATGAAGGTGTCTATCACTCCAGGGCCAATTTGTCAATATTAATTGGAGCTGATCCTCCAAATAAAAAGTGTTGATGGGACAATAAAACATTACCAGATTTTGCTTTTGTTGTTGTTTATTTGTCTTTCATTCAGGAAACACAAAGAAAAATTTTCCTATGAAATTAGAAATTCTACATGGTGGATAAAACCTAGCAGAGCCCACTAAGCCCTTAAGGGCCATGCACTTCAGAGGAAGCACCCTCACTAACTGAAGCGATGAAGGTGGCACACTCAGGTTTGGCCAGGAAATAACTGTGCTCTGGGGTAACTTCAGAGACATCTATCTTAATGGTAAAAATGACTCGGTAGCTGTTCCAACTAAAAATCAATGTGGCTCACAATTTTAATAAGGAACATGAATCTAAAAACGTGTTTAGTATCAGGTTATATAAACACACCCTAATGAGATATCATAAAATCCGTCACATTAAAGGCTGGCTTCCTACAAGGTATATTAGCTAAAAATGCTCCATATATTAGGTCAGTGTACAACAGAGCACATAATAAAACAGCTCCGTCAAGATAAGATGCATGCGTTGCTCCTTAAAACTGTTATGTTTTGCACATTTTAGAAGGTTCCTTGAATACATGAATACGATGAGTCGTTCCCATCTCTTTCTTAAGCAATCTCAGAATGGCTATGACCTGAAATTGGAATTCTTGTAAACACCCATCCGAAGAAAATGTGCAGCTCTGTCTTAAAGAGACGGTACATGTTTAATTATCCCAACTTCTTTTAGCAGAATACTATTAACATGCACATTAGCATCATCTCATTGGCTCTTCCCGCTGCTCCACCTTAGGGGCAGCAGTAGGAGCTAATCTTATGGCTCCCATGCGCATAATAATGGAATTTGGTCTTGTCTCAAGGCAGCGTTCTTTGGTCTAAGGTACAGCTGGAGACATTACTGTTCTTGAGAATTTCTGACCGGCTCATCGTAAAAGATGAAGAAATAAAATAAAAGATGGCCCTAAACAATTGTGAAACATACCACCCTACCTTGAGCAGAACACATCAAACAATTCAAGGGACAAACAATTCTGTGTGTGAATAAAAACGTGGAGGGAGGCTAAGCCTTACACATCTCTGTGCAAATCAACAAGCACAGCCCGATACACGCTTCCGATGCTCAGCACACATCTGGGGAAGTTCTGCTTCCTGAGCCCTGCCTTGAACTGTGGAAGGACAGGAGAAAAATCAACCAAAGCCACAGAAAGATCCCTTCCCTTATGTCTTTTCATCCGTTTTCCGAGAAACAATGACAAGATTTCATGGAATATATAATATCCTTCCCGTTTTGCATGCTATGTTTGAAAGCTTTAATAAAAAAAAAACAAAACAAAAACAACCAACGATGTATACTCTAGATGGCACACACAAAAATACATGTGAATTCAAGGCTACTGAATTAAGGAAGGTTGTTCCAACATTCCCCCTTCTGTACATTATTTGTATTCAAGGTTTTTGAAATGACATTGTAATCTGATGATGCACCAGCCTATTATATTGTCTAGCAGGACAAATATCCTTGCGTTTTCTCTGTAGAACTAACACAATTTTTCCATGTCAGAGGTGCATAATATCCTGGCGGTCATAAGGAATGATGCCATTAATCCTCTTGGGCAATCTCCAGGTCTGATTATTAGGGAAATAAATTTGCATGCTGCATATGAGCTAGGTGAATCACCGAGAGCACAAATTATATTTCCTGACAGCAAGTTAGAGAATGGAGCCCTGTCGCTTTTTTATCTCCCCCCTCCCCGAAAGCTATAGAATTTCAATTCATTACATGAGATTGGTTAGAATTCAAGCCTCTTTTTAAGTTGATATTAAGTTGAATCTGTTATCTCTGCGAAAGCTGGTAGGTTCCCCAGAGTATCACCTAATCACTACTTAAAAAAATCGAAACGTATAGTTAGTGTCATGATTTAGGTACCAGAGTTCCCTTATTTATCAGCACAGAGTGAGATAATTTCAATTTGAGCCTCCATAGCCCTCATGAATTTAACTGACTTGAAAGCCTCCCCCCCTACACACTCCCTGTCTCCCTTCTCCTTTTGTTGCATATTGTAATAATAGTTACCCTGGGCACCTTCGTGGCTGCCACGCCAAGCATTGTGCTAGGCTCCTTCCTCTCTAGTAGAAACACAATTGTAGCCTGGCTTGTGCAAAAATCCCCAAGTTCCCCTCTCCATAACTGACTGCCTCCCTTTGCCAGCAGTACTGCAGGCGTGTCTGCGTTCAATATCCATGATGAATGTATTTTTATTATTTCTAGGGGTTGGCATTGGAGAAACCTTTTTGCATTATTAAATTTGAGCAGGGAGAATGATAGCAAATAAGAGCATAATAAATTGCTTTATGTCCTAATGTATTAATTAAGGAGACATTTATTATAATGGTTGTTTTATAGAGCCATTGTAAAAATGTATGATTGTGCAGTGATACTCTTAGCTCGAGCCACATATGGCAGCTCGGGTGAACGGGTTGTGACGTCTGTCAGATCGGAAAGGGTTCGCTAGGTCTAGTCTGCAAATTCACAAGGAAGCAGTGGACCTTGCTGGGGTGTGAGTGGTGAAATAAGCTTGCCCGTGGCTAGCATGCACGAAGGAACCCTTTTATTAGTGCTGTGTTTTGTGTGAAACAAATAAAACAGTACCTCCTCTACACAGGAAATATCTGAAATTTGTGTATTCTTTATACTTTTAAGCGTGGATTTACAGATGAATGCATATACAAGATGCCTTGGTGTGCAGACGCTTCTTTCAATTAAAAAAAAATGTGCTATCGTGGTTATTGTTTTAAAGTCAGAAGCCTGTACACTTCAGGATCTCAAGAATGATAGCAAATCCCAATGGTGGACAGTTCTGGAACGTGCGCATGGCAAGTGTGGGGGAATATAGGTATTCACGCCGGGTGAGGCAGGAAAAGGATAAAAATGCTATATTCTGACCTCCGGACACTTGAGCCGTAGGTAGCCCTTCGTAAAAACAATTCTTCCTTTATCTCGCTTCTTCACACTGATGGTCCATTTTGCTAAAAAGAAAGTAAAATAAGAAGCTTATCAGGTTCTGCCTTCCTTTTGCTTCTGCACACAGCCAGGATGGTTTCTCATTCAGTCATCTCTTGGGAGGGAAGCACCCCAGGTGTACTTTACAGGACAGGGCTTGTGCTTCTGCAGAGTTCGGACCTACTCTCTGTTAGGGAAAGTTACTAGGATTGGGAAGGAATTCAGAGAATGTCAACGGAGGAGAGACAGAGGGAACTCAGGGGCAATTTCCAGTTCCTTACTTGAAGCCTGAAGGCTAATGTTTTTGTTCTTCAAATAGCAGTTCCTCCTAGCAGTGTTGGCTTTAATTCCCGCCTAAGTTGGGACACTGAGCCTGGTGATAGAAGTGGTTTGTGACAAATTCAGAAAAAGACAGGAGGTTAGAGTCAGGTATTCCAAGTAAAGCTGTCCCTGCTATCACCCTTGACACCCCTCTCCAGGGGTTTTGGACTCTCCACAGCTGGAAAGACGCCAGAACAATGATGGAAAGGGGGAGCGGAGAAGGACAAGGCTGGAGTCAGCAGCCTTTGGGTGGTTAGGAAAGGCAGCTTAGTCACTGGTCGGCAATAGAGGAGAATAGTAGAAGCCGCCTCGGAGAGGGCATCTGGGAACAGCACCAACCCACACGTGACACGGAGAAACTGGAACCCATACCTCTTTCAGCAAGGTATAAAAACATTCATTCATTTCAGGAACAACAGGAAGGTTTGGCAAGGACCTTTGCATTCAGCAGATAAACAAAAGCTGATTGGTTTGAGCCTGTGTTGTACAAAGTTGGTTCAGGGATTGCTCCTGGACAACAGATGGTGTTTCTCTCCTGAGAACCAGGCCCTTTGCTAGACTCCTCCTATAGGTTGTTTCTATGGTTCCTGGGTAGCCTGCCACAAGAAGGGGCCCAGGCTTATTTCCCACAGAACAGTGAGATCTGGGAGAGGAGTCAGTGTGAGCCTTGCAAAGGGAAGGTGGCACGGTTTGCACTACACAGGACTCTGATGCCTAGAATGTTCTGTTCTTATTCCTGGGCTGATCTAGAGATGTGGAGTGAGTGAAGGAGAAATAGGAAGAGGACAAGACGTGGGGAAAGGGAGAGAAAGAACCAAGAAGGCCAGAATTAAAAGTTTCTACATTATTTGTGGTGCTTTCTGAGGACTGAAATTTGGATCGTGAATCTTAAAATGGGGCATTTAGAAAAGAGAATAGTCTCAGCATCCAGGAGGCTAAGACAAGAGAATTGAGAGTTCAAGACTAGATTGGACTATGTAGCAAGACCTTACTCAAAATCTCAAACTGGCATAGATATACAGAGAAGGAAGAAAGGAGAAAGAGAGAGAGAGAGAGAGAGAGAGAGAGAGAGAGAGAGAGAGAGAGCGAGCCCCTTGTACCGGAGCTGGAACCATTAAGGTCAGCTGAGCGCTAAGTCTCAAAAAATTTCAGTTCCAACACGGATGCCTCTGACATTTCTACAGGGCTCAGAGCCCAACAGTATGCTAGTCCCGAAGCAAGGGCTAGTTTTCAGGATTTTGCCCAGGGCCCAGGCATACACCAGGGAGATTGCAGTGTGCTGTGAGCTTCTGTGCAGTGACCTATCATGACAAAGAGGGGATTTCACACAGCCAGGCAAGTGACAAAACAGCTCACCTTTCAGGGGAAATGTAATATTTTCTGATAAGCAGCTTATGCTAGTTTTCTTAGCAAATAGCCTAGAAGCATTTCTGTCTGTGGCTTTCCTAGATGTGATAAGTTGCAAAGAACCCCTCTGACCATGTCATGGTCAGGCGGGTCCAACTGCATTCAGGGGACAGTTTTGTGCAGAGATGTAAACATGTGACAATTTGAAACTGATATAAAATAATTGACCACAAAGCCAGCCCAGAGCATGCATTGTTAAAGGAAACACATGTCTCTTGTTTGTCAAGTTGTAAATAGAGATGTGTGTATTTACCATTGGAGCTCGAGGCCAAAGCTAGGGGCAAGCTTGGTCAAAGCTTTGTCAGTGTGGCACAGGGCCAGCCATAAAATCAACATGCCTTTTGAGGAATAGTAATTTTCAATGTGCCTTAAAAAAAGAATAAAGAAAGAGAAGAAAAGTAAACAGAGAAAAAAAGGAAAGAAAAAAGAAAAAAAAAGAGAAAAAGCCAGGGACAAAATGCTGGGCATGAGTGTTGATAGGATTCCGTGTGATAGACCTTGGCAGGAAGGAGGCCAGAGAACTCAAGAGACAAATGCATCATAGGTGACAAGACAAGACAAGAGACATATCATCATAGGTGAGGAGTTTATTGAGAGAAGAGGAGAGGGGAGGGAAGAGACAAGCCTCTGGGGACAGGAGAGGCAGAAGAGAGAAAGAGAGAGAGACAGAAACAGAGATAGAGACAGAGAGAAAGAGAGGCATAGACCAGCTTGCCTCTGCAGAACAGCTGCAAGAGATTTGGAATGGGTAGAGCTTGTCTCTTAAAGGGACTTTTCGCACTTGCATACAGACTAAGTAGGGGCATAAGACCCTGGCCAGCCAGGGTATTGCCTGAGTGCCTCCTGCTAAGTGTTAGGGGCCAGCATAATGACTGAATCCTAACAAGTGTTCCCATTCCTAGCTTGTTTGTCATGGCAACATAAGGAAGTAACATTAAAGGTGGATGAAATACTGAAGACCCAGAAAAGTTGAACAGTTTGCCTCCTAACGGGAAACTGTTCATTATAATCCATTGAACGCATCTCTCCAATTTCTGCTGATTTCCATTTAAAGTGAAAAACGGAGAGAGCTGTGTTGGGTAGATCTTGCCTACTGCTTTTTAAGGGGGGAAAACCGCGGATTACTCTAGCAGATTATTTCACAGTAAGGGATCTTCTTAGTATTTCATCTCAAAAAGTAAACTAAAGAAGCCACCTGTCTCTTTACTTATCTGTGTGCCTAGGGCCTGGGCAGACATCAGTAAGAGATGACGATGACACTTTGGGTGGCGTTTCCAGGTGACCTATCGTCTTCACATTGCGGAGAACATGTGCCTACAGTCTGCTCTCATAAACCTGCTTCCGGGAAATTTTGAGGAAAACTGTATCCCATCTACCTTTTACCCTGCAGGTATTCAGTAACAGTTAGGCCACATTTTAAAATGAATTATGTTCAAACTGATGTTAGCAAAGGCTAGACTCCCTGAGATGCCACCAGTGACGTGTCACTACAGTGACAGACCGTCAGTGGTATTCACACTGAATTAATCAGAAAATGCAGCCTACTTCAATGTGACGGTTAGAGGGCCTAGGCATAGCTACTTATTTACCAAAGGGGTGTCCTGGAACCCTCTTTCTCTGTAAAGATAGCCTGTGGCTACATAATCCTTTCAAACTAATAGCATAGGGAAAGACTACACCAAACGCCAAGCTTTCCAGTCTGGCTTCCTCTTGTTCTCTCTTCCATTGCTTAAGCTGGCCTGGTGATTTTAGATTTTACAAGGTCATGAGATGAAGTGCAGTTCGGAGAGCCTTGGAAGGAGACTGTAAGGATGCAGACCAGGGAGCCTTTAGGATGCTGGTGTTTCCTTTGATCCTCTCAGAAGTGAATAGGGATCAGTGTTGGTCCCCTTGCAAGGAAATATGGTTATCATGGTGATAGTGGCACCTTAATTCTACAAATACATAATGCTAATTATGTAAACAGGGCAGAATCTCTTCATCGTGTGTCATACAGTAGGAATATTATGCGGCCTAACTTGACATTATACAGTAATAATGTCATTCCACATTGGAATAGCGTGACAAGCATAGGCCAATGCTGTCGATCAAACAAAACTGTTCTGCCAAAGTCGGGAGGTGGTGGTGCAGCACACCTTTAATCCCAGCACTCGGGAGGCAGAGGCAGGCGGATCTCTGTGAGTTCGAGACCAGCCTGGTCTACAAGAGCTAGTTCCAGGACAGGATCCAAACCACAGAAAAACCCTGTTTCAAAAAACCAAAAAAAAAAAAAAAAAAAAAACCAAAAAAAAAACTGTTCTGCCAGATTGTATCTTGATGATGAGTAGAGCAAGAGCCACTTTGATTCTGCTTGGGTATTAACCAAGGCATCAAACTTGGGCCGTTCCTTCAAATATGCCCTCTAATAAGAAATTTGAAAATCTTCAGGTCACCATGTGTCTTATTCAGTTCAGGATGCCTTAACAAAATACCATAGCTGGAGTGGCTTAAATAGCAGTAGTTTTGTTTCTTCATAGTTCTGGACCCTGCAAGGCTGAGACCAGTGGGGTAGGCCCTTGTGATGATGCGTTCTGGATGACCTCCCTTCCACATTCTCAAGTGATAGATATATAGAGACAAATAAAGGTAGAGGAGAGAAGGAAAGAGGGAGGGGGGAGGAAGGATGGGAGGGAGGGAGGGAAGAAGGGATGCAGGGGTGGGGGAGGAAAGCAGAGAGAGCACACTCTACCTTACTGACCTCATCTAATTTGCCTCCCAAGGTTCCCATCTTCAAATACTGTCCTAACAGTGGCTAGAATTCTAATGTGTTTTAGGACACAGCTCAGTCTATGGTGCCAGGCTACAGCTGGGTTCTTTTCTGCTGACTCCCACAAGTGCATCTTTCCTTTGCTCAGCAAATATGTAATTAAAATATTAAATGGCATGTTTTAACAGGGTCTTTTTGGATTCATTTTAATATGTATTTGTGGGGTACAATGTGATATTTGATGCAAATTTAAGAGTTTAGGAGGACATCCTTGACTCCTCCAACCATGTTGCCACTAACCATGACATAGGAGAGGACGATCCCACATAGTCACCGTAGAACGAAGCAAATTGTTCTTCACATGGGTACAGTTAGGCTTGGGACAGACTCTTGCTATGGCATCATGATTGCTCCAAGAACAATTTGCTTGAATTCAAGTCTTAGAGGGCAATTTCTATTCTTGTAGAACAGATCCAAATAATGCGTGTATATTCAAAAGTAACTTTCCTCCCCTCTCTACTTAATGCTTAATACTCATTTTGTTGCTTTTTTGTTTATAGTACAGTGGGTTAAGAATAGCTAGGGGTTAGGTTGAGAACACCAGTTGAAACACAAGCTTAACAGTAGTGGTATCTAACGGACAGTACTGGCAAGTACTTTCTCCATGCGTGTAATGTTGACAAGTGTCAGACAGCCCTTAGGTGATATGTGGTCAGATGGAAGTGAAAAGAAAATTTCCTTCATGTTTTCTTTTATTTTTATTAAAGCTATGTCATAGTTAAGAAGCTTGGGTCAGGCCAAAAGACACCTAAGGTCATGCTCAACTTCCTTAGCGATCAGGGAAATGCAAATCAAGACAACTTTAAGATACCATCTTACACCTGTCAGAATGGCTAAAATGAAAAACACCAATGATAGCCTTTGCTGGAGAGGGTGTGGAGAAAGGGGTACACTCATCCATTGCTGGTGGGAATGCAAACTTGTGCAACCACTCTGGAAAGCAGTGTGGCGGTTCCTCAGGAAATTCGGGATCAACCTACCCCTGGACCCAGCAATACCACTCTTGGGAATATACCCAAGAGAGGCCCCATCGTACAACAAAAGTATATGCTCAACTATGTTCATAGCAGCATTGTTCGTAATAGCCAGAACCTGGAAACAACCTAGATGCCCTTCAATAGAAGAATGGATGAAGAAAGTATGGAATATATACATATTAGAGTACTACTGAGCAGAAAAAACAAGGACTTCTTGAAGTTTGCGTACAAATGGATGGAAATAGAAAACACTATCCTGAGTGAAGTAAGCCAGACCCAAAAAGAGGAACATGGGATGTACTCACTCATATTTGGTTTCTAGCCATAATTAAAGGACAGTGAGCTTATAATTCTCAATCCAAGAGAAGCTAAATAAGAAGGTGAATCCAAAGACAAACATATAGGCATCCCCCTGAATATTAACCTTCATCAGGAGATGAAAGGAGACAGAGACAGAGACCCAAATTGGAACACCGGACAGAAATCTCAAGGTCCAAATCAGGAGCAGAAGGAGGGGGAGCACGAGCAAGGAACTCAGGACCGCGAGGGGTACACCCACACTCTGAGACAAATGGGCATGTTCTTTCGGGAATTCACCAAGGCCAGCTGGCCTGAGTCTGAAAAAGCATGGGATAAAACCCGACTTGCTGAACATAGCGGACAATGAGGACTACTGAGAACTCAAGAACAATGGCAATGGGTTTTTGATCCTACTGCACGTGCTGGCTTTGGGGGGGCCTGGGCAGTTTGGATGCTCAACTTACTAAACCTGGATGGAGGCGGGCTGTCCTTGGACTTCCCACAGGTCAGGGAACCCTGATGGCTCTTCAAGCTGATGAGGGAGAGGGACTTGATCGGGGGAGGGGGAGGGAAATGGGAGGCGGGGGCAGGGAGGAGGCAGAAATCCTCAATAAATAAATAAATTTAAAAAAAAAAAGAAGCTTGGGTCACTGCAGGAAGAGTTACTGAGTAATCACTAGCCAGGTTATGGGCCTGATGAAAATGAGAGGCTGAGTCTGTAAAGCATAAAATGAAGAAGACATTGGATAATTATTATATTATTTAATTTGAGAAATCTTTGCCAAGAGGTCCATTTTACAATTAATTAGTCTTCATTTAAACACAATTTCATAAGTGGGCCCCCAAGTATAACCTCAGGAGGAAAATGCAATGCCAGTGTGATACTATATCAAGAAATACCACAAAGGCATCTGTGATGGGCCATAAACAGTTATCTAGGACCCAGACAAGCAGTCAGAAAATGCTCAAAATACTAGTCTATACTTCTATATACTCTGTCTGCAAGCAAGAAATGGTAAGAATAAAGATGAGTAAAGATGTTTTAATAACTATGAATTAATTTTGCTGGACGATTTGAACCTAAAATGCCATTAAGTATACTTTTCAACCCTTATCAGGGAGTATCTTCTATAAATTTATAATAGAAGCACACACCCTTTAGTCTTATTTAGAAGTGACGCAGGGAGTGAAGGATAATGTATACTTATTTCACCAGTTCTTATATGTACGTATATCCATGCATACAGCAAGCATGCATGCATGAGCACAGAGCCGAACACACACACACACACACACACACACACACACGCTCAGCTCAGTTCAGTAGAACTAGTGAAGCATACATACACATGACACTTTCTGTGGCCAGCACTGTGCTTTGCAGGTAATGATCTCTGCTAGGTGGCAAATGCTGTCGACACAGAAACCAAATCTTAACAAGCATTGTAGCCCTTATGCCTAGCAACAACATTCAAACATGAGTATGAGCGGTTTGTTTAAAATGTTCTGTACTGGATCAGATTGGATGGTCAATGTCAGGATGCAAGGAGATGGGACCTGATCATGAAAGGGCTTAAGCATAATCAAAGGAGTCTCAGGCAATATGATGCAGAGACCAGAGACTGTTGCTGGAGCATGGACTCTAACCCACATAATAACCATGATGTTAATCAGCGCAATAATTGGCAGTTCCGAATTAATTGTTAAATAAAATACATAATGGCAAGTATTTTCTGCCCCATGGGCCATACAGTCTTTATTGCAGCTACTTATCTCTGCAGACTGAACAAGGAGCAGCCATGAACAATATGTGAGCCAACCTAACGGTCTGAATTGAACCCAGAGGCCACAGTTTGGCCACTTCAGATCTAGCTTGTCACTAACCGTATATTCTCTTTCCTGACAGAAAGACCATTTGACTGACATCTTCTTAATGAATAGCGAGATTAGTGCCTTTGATCTCATAGAGTGTATGTGTGGCAACAACAAAATAATGACAATTTAGCTC
Organism: Microtus ochrogaster; assembly: GCF_000317375.1. NCBI lineage: Eukaryota > Metazoa > Chordata > Mammalia > Rodentia > Cricetidae > Microtus > Microtus ochrogaster. Next base: position 3,666,252 of record NW_004949120.1, read on the forward strand.
CAAAGTCTTTGCATCTTTAACACATGTATTTAAAATGCTTGAGTTGAATCATAGTTGTGTGGATTGAGTGGCGAGCGAACACTGCTGTGACCCTATCAAAACCAGTGTTCAAGTAAAAAAAAAAAGTTGGATTCCAATGACCCAGTTAGCATCACTTAAAGTCCAAGTATCAAGGGAGCACGCCGTCCTTCTGCGAGATCTGCATCTATCGCCACATGACCCTCTGCAGGAAGACAAAGGCGAGGAGGCTTCTTTGATCCGTGTTGTGTTTCCTTTGATTTGAATCACACCAGGTAGGTGGCTGGTCAGATTTAAGGTCAGCCTCCTGCCATTCTTTCTCAGACTATGAGGGAATTTGAACCCTCAACTACAAGTGGTTTAAAACATAACCTAAACGTCGGCAAGGATTGTTCTCTGTGCAGCTTTGGCACTAAGAGTCAATTGTCACCAAATATAAAGAGCTGGAACCTTTTCCTGAATATATTTACAAGAATGTGGCACATTTGAAACTCTGGTGGCAATAGGAATAAATGGCCCATCAGGGATCTGGCAGTGTCCCTTTGTGTGAGCTACGATTAGGTAACATTTTCTTTGCTTCACCTCCTTTCCTGGATCTCTGAGATTTCCCTCTGCCCAGGCACAATGTTTCTCTTTAGTGCTTTCTGAGCACCGAATGGGAGATCACACACCTTTCAGGCGGTTATTTTCAAGTTTTAATAATGTTTTGCAAGTCACTTCCTGTTTCTCAGCTGCCAACCTCGCCGAAAGCATTCCTTGTCAGGTACTAATTTGGGTGACGTGACGACCACTTGATCTAAATTTTTGGTGGGTAATTACTGAGTCAGAAGTGAGTAATTTTTTGATATCCAGTGGCAGTCAGAAAGGTAGGTATTTTACTAACCACTCATTAGAGATTCTCCAGTCGTGAAATGTCCTGAATTCTGCTGTTTGCAGACAGAAGAAAAACCTGACTGCTCAAAGGAAAAGGAACTTCCTGCTTATTTTGGCAGTACTTATAGGATTGTGTTGAAGTTTTTATTATGAACCCATTCCAGAGTTTCATTGTACCAGCAATATTAATTTTGTATTGATCCAAACCTCATGCAATCAACGAATTTCTTCTCTCTCTCTTTCTCCTCTCTCGTTTTTTTTCCTTTAAAGTCAGCAAGAGCTTACATTTAATTTAGAAAACTGTTGAAGCTATTTCAGTTATCAAGGATTTAAGAAAGCGTAGGGATCCTCCATAGGAAAGTTGAGTACTTAAGTGTCAAGAGAAGCAGCCTTCCTTGAAGAGCCAAGTCTTTGCACGGAATACGGTGGGGTAGATATTTCTACCATTCAAAAGAAATTGTTTGTTGTATTTTCCTACTAAAAAAAAAATGAGAAACGGAGACATTTCTAATATGAAATGAAACTTATCACCTAAATTTGACTTATTAGAAATAATGGAAGCTAAAGAAAAGCTTGTTTTGTTTGTTTTGTTTTCAGGAATTTCTGCTTTTAGGGATAGGCATGGAAATCATATTGTTTGGGCAATAGAAAGTTCATCTCATTTGTACCCATGTTTTTTTTTCTCTCATAATGTCTGGTGATTAAATCATGAATTGTTAATATTAGCGCCATCTGTAACGCAGAGTTCCAGGTTTATAATACAGTGTCATTGTTTAAAATGCTTGTTGGGAAGATCCACTTTGAAAGTGAGAATGTTTAGTAGACTTGAGAAGTATTTGAAAACAAATGGAACTGAATTCAGTAACACATTAGTTTTCTAGGGATATTATAATAACTTATCATAAACTGGAAGTCTCAAAACAAAATCATTTTTTCATATTTTTTGATACTACATGTACAATTTTATGTTATTGAGCATAAATTGGGATGTTAGGAAGCTATTTCTCCCCCTAGACTCAGCCAGGGGATCTATTCCTTGTCTCTTCCAGATGCTGGTGGTTCCAGTATTCTTTAGCTTGTGTCTGTCTTGGGGGAAGGAGAAAGGCAGCGAGAGGGAGGGTGGGCAGAGGCTGCTAGAGTTCTTTCTGTTCTCTTTCATAAGCATTTAACATCATTTAGAGATTTAGAGCTTGGCTTGATCTAGGGTAATTTCTCTTTCTCATCAGGATCCTAAGTGGAGTTATCTCTGCTACTCAGATCCTTCCCCTTGGAAGGTAACTCACAGGCTCAAGAAATTACGATGAGTACGTTCGGAAACTTTTGCAAGTCAACCCCAAAGCTTAGATATTATATAAGATAAACTCCAATCAACACCCTAACAGAAACACAGCCCTGTGCAGAGATTCAGAGGAATCCTCATGCTGCCTGAGTGTGACAAAGTGCCCAGAGACAGAGAAGTGTGGACTATATTATGATAATAGTTGTGGATTTAGAGACAAGAAACAGGTAAAAGATAAGTTACATTTGGTAGATGGGTGTATAGTTCCTACATGTGAATTCTGGTGGAAATTCTTTGAACCTTGCATCTTTGATCGCTTTGAACTTTAAATGGTTCATAATTATAATGGAGATAATATTATATGATTCATAGACTTTGGTAACACTACTTAGAATAACACTGGAAATTCAAATATTCTTCCATTTCTAACAAGCTTAAGTCTTAATAAGTCTAAGATGTTGAAAATGCATTTAGTATGTCTAATCTCCTGAACATCACAACTTAGCTTAGCTGCCCTTAAACATGCTAAGAATGCTTATAGCAGTCTACAGTTGGTCAAACCAGCTAGCACAAGGCCTGTTTTATAATAAAGTGTTGAATTTCTCCAGAAATTTATTCAGTGCTATACTGAAAGTAGAAAACAGAATGCTTGCAGGGGTATCCTTTCATGCCATGCTACAAAAGGAAAAAAAAAAATCACTAAGAAAGTGTCTTTAGTAAAATATAAACTGCTGTGATCATTTCTAATGTCGAATATTTATTATTGTTTGTGTTTATTGGCTAATATTCTTAAATCCCTTCAGAAGGGGATAGGCTCAAGCATTCCTTGAGTTAATCTAAGATTTCTCAAACAAGCAGTTTTCTTTTTTTTTTGTTTTTTTTTTTTTTTTGTTTTTCGAGACAGGGTTTCTCTGTAGCTTTGGAGCCTCTGTCCTGGAACTAACTCTTGTAGACCAGGCTGGACTTGAACTCACAGAGATCCGCCTGCCTCTGCCTCCCGAGTGCTGGGATTACAGGCGTGTGCCACCACCGCCCGGCACAAGCAGTTTTCTTAATCTAGCCTTTTAGAACCACAGAATAAAAGGGGGGCAATGGCGATAGTTCACCTATTGCAACTTCAAGTAAGGAGTTTCTGTATCTCTGCAATTCTGATGTACCCATCTTTTCACTATTAGGTTGCATCCAACAATCATTATGTACTGCAGCTTAGCTGATAGCAGTTTTCTTGCCTGGCAGCACGTGAGCTAACTTTATGCTATAGGTAACATAATTTTTTTTTTTCCCAGGCAAACCAAAGATCTAGGTTTGGGGAGAATTACCAAATCCAATTCATCTGTGTATTTTCTTTTTCAACCCCTGAAGTGATTTCTTTAGAAGCCCACACAGGAAGAGGCAGCATGACACAGTACAAATGATGATCTGTTCCCTACATGACCTGAGCCAGCAGCCCTTCATCTCTAAGATGCAGTCAGTCCTTTGAAAGACATCGGCAAACAGCTGATTGCATGGTCCCAGTAAGGACTGTCTGCGGCTCCTCTGGTGGAGGCAGAGAGCTTTGTATGTATTCCAGCTGTTTCTCTACACTTATTTGCAACCTTTCCATTTGGCAGCACCACGTGACTAGTTCTGACCAGTGAGCTATTGAGTCAGAGCTACGATGAGCTTCAGGGGACTGCTGCCTTGACTGTGAAGACATATTCTAGAAGAGGAGTTTATTTTGTGTCACAAAATGTTTCTTGGCAGCAAATTTACATGAGACAGAGTGCGAAAGCAAGAATTGTCTTTGTGTTCATGTAGATACGTGGTTATCTATTTCTACATCTTTCTATAGTACTGGTCATTTTACAATGCTGCATTACTGTGTATGCTGAAAACATGCACTTTCATTAGTCCGTGGTTTAAGTCAGTTGCAAGCCCGGGTTTGATGTGGCTGGGCTTTCTGCATTAGGGTCAGGTAAGGCTGAAATTAAGATGTCAACTTCTATGGTGTCTTTCCTATGAAACTGGGAAAACTCCTTTCCCAAGCTTACTGCTCATTGATACAACTAATTTTTCTTGAACGTGTAGGGTAGGTTTTGATTTCCCCCACTAGTTGCTTTTAGTTACTATAAGGTATCTTCTATTTTTTGCCAGCAACCAGGAACTAAGCTCTTTACAATTTGGTTGCTTGATGTTACCTTTACAAATAGGAGGAGCAACCTTCCTGCTCTTCAAGCTCTTACTTCCATATCATCTTCACATTTTAAGTTTAACTGATTTAGGATCTCAGTTACATCTAAAATCTCTTTTCTTAGCATATTTTAGGTGTTTGTGTGGTGTACCAATGAGGTGAGCATTTAGGTACTTATTGTCAGACCTTGCCCACCATAAGAGTGTATTTTAATCTATAAAATACAAATCTCACAATTATACTTAATAAATAGCAGTCGTCTCATCCCTGCATTAGAATTAGAATTTTCTACCTATTGTTAATCCATGGTCCATTTTATTTTAATTTCTTAAATGAGGCAGTATTGAACAAACCTCCTCGTGAAGAGTCCTTGCTACATTCCCCCTACTCTGAAGAAGAGAAGCTCTGTTCTCAGTCCTCTGAGTAATAAAACCATTTTTTAGCATTTTTTTTATTGAGAAAAGGAAAAAAAAAACAAGTTTCCACCTCCTCCCAGCCTCCCATTTCCCTC
>NW_004949120.1:3671527-3704883 GCF_000317375.1 Microtus ochrogaster
GGGTCTATGTCTCTAACGCCATCCATCACCAGATGAAGGTTCTATGATGATATGCAAGATATTCGTCAGTATTGCTATAGGATAGGGTCATTTCAAAAGTCATATTCTGTTAGTCTTTGAAAGGTTTGAAGAATAAAATCTAAAATATATTTCTGTACATCTAGAAAAACGTAACTAACAAGACTACAGCTTGACTATTATAGGTGACTATTAACCTGTATTTCTTAATTATACATTATATTTTCAAATGACCTGCAAAAACACAATACTTAAATCAGTAGCAGAAATATACATATAACAAAATTGACCTTAAATTTGTATCAATAAATCAAGATCCATAGCATTAAAAAGTATTGATCTCTATATCAAACCCCCCTCTAAATGAAAACAAACATTCATATGTGAGAATTTGGGCATACCTCTCCAAACTGCTTCTTGCTGTTTTTTGAGGTGAAGTATTTTTTAGGAATCATGGAGATCTTTCTGGGGGTTGTTTCATCAAACCACATTAGCCTGGAAGGAATCCATAGGTCCTCATCCTCTGTGGAAACAAAAGCAGAATCTTTTCCAAAGCAGCATATCCTTAGTCCCAAATTTTGAAGTCAAGATACCTTTAAAGTATATATTTTGGCTTAGCTTAGTAGCCCTCCAGAATCAAATATCTCTCTGTATTAAGCTCATTCACAATTAAAAAATTCAAAGAAAACATTATAGTATACATAATTCAGAGTCTCTGTGTATATTCTATCTTTACGTGGCTTATTTTTCTTTATTACTTTTTCTACAAGTTTAAAAATTATTTTATTATCTTTATTCCTTTAATCTATGACTTTACTCTTTTATATTATAATTGTCAGCATTCTTTTTCCTCTCTCTCTCTCAAGCCTATATACATTTATCTAACACTGTGACCCATTTAGAGGTCTTTTTTATCTGGGTTTGTCTTTATTGTGTATCCATAATCTTTTTCTGACCAGAAGTGCTTCTTGAAATGCTAAGGAGTGTGGCTAGGACTAAGGCTGCTTTGCCCTTTGGCTCTGCCTAGTCCAACATGGAGGAGATCTGTTCACTGTCTGTGAGACTCCCAGGTGGGAACCATCCTCACCACCTAAACTCTGGGTAGCACCATGCAGTGTATAAACCCTTTTTATCTGCATAAAAGCTAAATCTGCCATGAAGCCAAGTGTGTGGCCTGGAGATATTCTGTGTTTGCAGCGGAAAGCCACCATGCTCTCCTGCCTGTGCATGCCTGGCAGACCTGATCCTGTTCCATCTACCCAGGTGGACAGCTCTAAACCATGGGCATGATCTTAGCTATGGTTCTCCCAACCCTGAGTGGGCACACAAGCACCTGGATACACAAGCATCAGTCCCAAATGTTTGGATGTCATTTTGTAGGTGGAGACTGTTTATTCATTTCTGGCTGCCCAAACCCAAATAATCACACAGAAATTATATTAATTACAACACTGCTTGGGATATTATCTCAGGCTTCTTATTGACTAACTCTCACATATTAACCCATTTCTATTAATCTGTGTATCAGCACAAGAGTGTGGCTTACTGGTAAGGATCTGGTGTCTGTCTCCTTTGGCATCTCCCTGACTCTGCCTTCTTTCTCCCAGTTTAGTTTTACCGCCTACCTCTATTCTGCTCTTACACAGGCCACACAGCTTCTTTATTAACCAATGATAATAAAACAGCATACAGAGGGGAATCCTACATCACATCCTCCCACCACTCTGTTGTCTCCACAGTTCTGTCTGCACAGCTCTGTCTGCACAGCTCCATCATCTCCATAGCTCTGCTACCTCCACAGATGTTTTCTTCACAGCTCTGTCGTCTCCACATCTGTCTCTACAGCTCTGTCTCCACATTCTTAACTGTCTCCACAACAGTGTCTGCACTTTGCTGCAGGGTTGAATGTTAAAAGCCTCCACAGTAGTTTGCATCCCTACTCCCAGAAGTATGCAGGACCTAAATTCATAACATCATTGACATTTGATGTCCGTTACAGTTCTGCATATGCTATGATTTTATTTATGAATGGATTTCTTAATTATATTTTGAGGAGTCACTCACTGACAGTATGGGAGACTTCTCTCTCTCTCTCACATTCAGATCCCAAGTAACTCATGAGGTGATAAACAGTGTACAGTGCTGATGTCTGGCCCTTGTCTTTGGTGTCTTTGGTTCCTGGATATCACCTCTTTACTCTGTCACTGAGTCTACAGAATTATTTCGCTGACACCCATGCTCACACCTTCCTTGAAGTCTTTAGCATCTTGCAAAATCCTAGGTAGTAATAGGATAAAGAAAGGAGATGATAGACTAGAAACACTAATAATACATCCTAACTTTGTACTCCTCACTTCCACAGAAGAATCTGCTTCTATTAACCAGCAATTGTGCTCACATCTGTGAGAGGGATTCTGTGTTGGAATATAGAATAGCAAGTCCAACATGGCAAGCTAAGAAGAAAAAAAAAACAGGAAGAACTCTTCTATTGTGAGTGAAAGGCAGCCCTGGATGGTCCAACCTCAGCTTATCATTTGCTGCCTTCTACCAGTGAAACTCTTTTAAGTGACTATGGAGCTAATGGGGAAAATATTGATTCAGGTTGTTAATTTGCTTTCAAAAATTGGTTTCCTGCAATCTTGGTAGAATAAGTCCAAGACATATCTGTTTATCCATTTGTTCCTATTAAAATGGCACTTCTAGAAAATATTATCTGGTATTAATCTGGGGAATAGTGTTATAAATGCCAGATTTTATGTTTATTATACTTATTAAACTGGTCCTGATATCTCATAAAAATAAAATAAATGGCAGGGTTAGAAATTTAATACTTTGTATAATTCTTCAAATCTTTAATATTCTGTTTATTAAGTTTTTATTGAAATACAATACATGGAGGACAGAGTGAGTGAGTGGAGTCTCGGGGCACTGTAGCAGTTCAGCTCCTGCACAGTACTTCCGTTTCCTTCATGAAACCTCCTAGGTTCCCAAACATCCCTCCAGAAAGAGCATGTGTTTGAGGAAACAGGCAAATTGGACATTTACCACTCAAACAGAGATGATTTGGTTTACTCTTGTCACCGTCTACGTATGGACAGAGACAGTCTTAGCAGGAGAAAAAGCAAAGACTGAAGCCCAGTAGAGGCCTTGGGAAGCACAGAGGCAGACATATTATTCTGGAGAGTTCTTTGGGGGAAGACTAATATTTTCATCCACCTACCTAGTAATAATAGTTCTACATGTTGGAGTTTCCTCTTGACATGTGGCATTTGAAGGCCAAAAATTTCTAAATTGAAATTAAGGCCTGAAGGATAAAATTCATGAAAATCTAGTTAAATTCAGTGGATAGTCTGAGTTGTAACAGGGCTTAGCCCTCTTGCTCATGCATGATGCATAGACTTGAATATGTGTGTTCCTTTGTAAAATCCTACCCTCCAATGTGATCACATTAGGTCGTGGGGCCTTAAGGAGGAAATTGGGACACGAAGGTGAAGCCTAGCACATGACTGAGATTAGTGCTTTTTTGTGGAAGGGAACCCAGGGAGCCCCCTCTTACTATCTGTCTGCCAAGTGAGACACAATGAGAAGATGAGAGAGTTTTCAAGGAAGAAGAAGCTGCCCTTCATCAGAGCTTCACCATGTTGGCAGCTGACCTCAGATGTTCATCTTCCAGAAAGTCTGTTGTGTACAATCCACCTCATTCCAGTATTTGGTGCATCACATGATGGTCCTTTTACCTTCTTTTGCAGTAATAACAATAATTTGCTTAAAATTTCCCTGGAATATTAAAGAAATTAAATGCATCAAAGAGCATCGAGAGTAAAGCAGGGCTGTATTATGATAATACCGGAGTATTCTTCCACATTTCAGATCTAAACCATCACATTTCTTGTTTTCCACAAATCTTCATGTAACCTAGACCAAAGAAGGGCATCTAAAGTAGACTCAACATGGCATTGCTTCCATCAGTTCAGCTGAAAACATCTAGACAAACTCCAGTGCTCGTGTGTGACGAGAAGTAGAGGTTGCATAGTCTTAACAGTAATTGCAGCCATGAGGGGAAATCAACAACAAAAATCTGTAACTAGGGTGATTAAGACTGGAACTAGGATCATCCAGCCAATGTGAAGTCCTTTGTGTAAAGGATGACAAAGGAAATATTTGGGAGCCAGGCTGTGTTGGCACATACCTTTAATCCCAGCACTCAGAAGGAAGTTCAGGCGGATCTCTATGAATTTGAGGCCAGCCTGGTCTACAAGACAGACTACAGAGCTACAGAGAAACCCTGTCTCGAAAAACAAACAAACAAAGTAAATACTTGGGTCCCTGCCAGCCATAAATTCCCTGGTCAAGTATGTAACTCTATCACTGTAACACAAAAAGCAGCCATGGGCAAACATGGCCTGTTTCAATAAAACTTTATTTTCCTAAACATGTAATGAGTAGGGATTGGCCTTTAGATCAAAATGCTCTAGGTTGTGAGCCTCTTGTCTCTAGGATATCTACTGCTGTGCTCCTAGAAGCTATGTACTGATGAAATGAATCAGATACAATTTTCCCTCTTTATTTAATTCTGTTAAAGCCTATGTTTATATTGAACACTCTTAAATATATTAGATATTAGGTTGTTTCATCTGACAAATAATACTCTTTTTCTTTTTTGGTCTAACCTTTCTCTCACTAACACATTTTTTTTTGTTTTTCTCTGTTTTATCTTTATACTTGCTTCTATTTAGTTGCTTCTTTTGACTGTCAGAAAGTCTCCCAGAAAAATCTGAAAGTATAAGTATATGTGAGAAAAAAAACAGTATTTTATATGACTTTGCCTCTTATTTATTTATTTTACAGGTTTTAAATTAGACGTTTCTTTCTGACTTTCATTTTGTGTAATACCAGTGCTGACAAGATGATCCTTGAAAACAAAATTCACTGATAACAAAAGCCCGAGGAACTGTATGTTCTGTCCATTTGGAAATCAATCAACAAAGACACTGTGCTGTACCGTGAAGAACACTTGTTAGTCTGTTCTGGTTCTAAGACACAGATGAGTCAGCATAGATAAGGCAATTGATTCCTCATAGTTCTGAAGTTGGGAAACACATTGCTAAGGTGCCAGCTGTTTCAGTACCTAGCAGTGATTCCCTCCCCCCCCCCTTTTTTTTGCAGACAGAGACTTCTTGCTATACATCACATAGTAAAAGCTGATCATGTCTTTCCCTTTAAGGGCACTAATCCCATGTGCAAGGGCTCCACTCCTCTGATTGAACTACTTCCTAGAGTTCAGTTTTCCTGACAATGGAGATCAGAGTTCAAGCATGTGTTTGGGAGAAGGACATAAACATTCGGTTCACAGCAGAATCAAAGGAATCTGAGGATTTTTATTCTACCTTACCCTAAATAGCCCATATGCAATATTCTTTGAAACAAGATCCCAGCAAGTACCTAGGTCTCAGTTCTCTTAGAATCTGCAGGATCCGTATGGGAGCCAAAGCACAGCTGGATGAGCTGGGGGACATAGTCCCATAATAGGGTTACTCACTCTACTGTTTTCCTTCTTTATGGGACATCATGACAAGTCTTCAATCAGGGGAACTGACCTGACCTACCTAGCGATCTGAGCTTAGACATTGATTGTTTGGGAAAGTGATGGAAATTCTAGTTGCCTACCACGTGAAGATGTTGAAGACTCCAGACTTTTGGGCAACAGTCTCTGCAGCTGAGAGGAGACAGCCATCACCCCCTACCCAGCTAATCCCTTTCCAGGCATTTGACAAATGCAGGTACTTTTAGATGTGCACACGATGGAAATCTACTTTTCCTGCTTTTCATGTATGCATCTTGTTTTGCATGTCAACAATTAGCATATAGGACTAGTGTTTTGTGGAACATATGTTAGAAATCCTCCCTTAACTACTGTGGAAGAGTAATTTAAAAGCTGACCACAAACGTTCATGGCGTCTGACATCCAGACCCGGTCTAAGAGAGCTCTGTGATCCCTCCGCTAAAAGGCAGAGGCTATTTCTGATTCTGGCCCCATGTACTGTTTTATTCAGCTATTGGAATAGGAGAAAATAATGGTGGAATATTTCTCAAGCTAAAACTCAAGAGATCTTGAACTTTTCCATTTGGTGCCTTGGTACCCTGTCGTCACCATGTGAAGGACAGCTATCCTCCTGAATGTAAAATAATGATTCAGTCACCTCTGTTACTCCAGCCAAGAATCAGGCAACTCCCAGGCACAAGATGAGGCTGTTCTATGACACTCAGGTCTGAAAAGCCTCGATAACATCAAGCAACAAAGTTGATTATTTAACTTACCATCGATAAGAACATATCCAGCCCAGGCCAGAACCCAGCTGTTGTGCAATAAACAGTGACTGACTCACCCCACTGAGTTTTGGGGTTCTGGCAGCTCCTGCCTGTTATCATTATATAGTAATTCCAATGACGTAAGTATTGTTATCATTTGGGTCTTTTCATGTTCATTCACTATTCGTGGTATCAAGGCTTTATTGAAAGAACATATTAGATCATACATATAAAAAGGTAATCGATAAAACAAGTATCATTAAAGAATTAGGATAGATGTATTGTTTTCACTTCACATGGTCAGCTTTATATACCCAGATGCCAGTAATGGATGCAAACTTGGTTTCGGGTGGGGAATCTCAATGATATAAAAGAACAATACAAAAGAAAAATTTCTGATTTTTCTCACTTGATAGCTAGCTCCCTATTCACTGAATGTTCCAGGTATCAGATAAGATTTATGTTTAACTAGACACCATTAAGGAATATTTCCTTCTATTCTGAGGAAGTGTGTGTGTGTGCTCTCGGGCACACACTTGCATTGTTTTTTGCTTATCCCTTTGAGAAATTATGAGTAATAATATGGAAAAATTCCCCACCCCTTCCTAAAGCTTGAGAGGTAAGAGAAAAATCTTCTCAGAGAGTTAGAAAGATGTAACAAACAAAAAGCAGGGGGTGGGGAGATGGTTCAGCGGTTATGAGCACTGGCTGCTCTTGTAAAGAACCAGGGTTTAATTCATAGCATCCATACAGTGGCTCAGAGCCACCTGTAAATTGTAACTCCTGTTCCAGAGATCTCATGCCCTCTCCTGACATCCACAGTGCCCAGGCAGGCACACATGTGGTAAGAAGACATACATGCAGGCAAAACATTCATACAATAAAAATTAAAAAGATAGGAACTTAAAAAACAAAACACACACACACACACAGTAAAATGACACAGAAGCTCCTTCCCTCCCTTGCCTTAAGTTTCTGTCCAGGGGGAAATGGAAACACAGATGCTACTCTCCTCTCAGAAAAGCATTCATGGGTAAACAAATCGGTGGCACCTTCCTCATGCCCTGGGAATCTCTGAGTGCAGCTTGGGGAGAATAGATCTGTCTTCCAGGGTGACAGAGCCAAGGCTGAACTGTTTGCAGAAATCAGGGGTTCACTGGACCAGCGGAATTCCCACAGCACTCACTCCAGGCACTTACCTAGCTATTTAGTGAGACGAAACCAGCTAATTGAATTTAAATTAATAGTGTACATTTCTTTGCGTTTAAGTTGCTAAATTGTATTTCCACATTTGATAGTCATTTGCTAAGTCTTGGGAAAACATTGCATATATAATAATGTGCTTGAAATTCCCTGTAGCATTTGGGGAAAAAAAAACCTAACTAGTTATATATGATTTACTCATTTGAAACATCTGTATTTTAAAGAAACATTATACTTATAAGAAGTGGCTAACTTCAATTCGGGTATTATTGGGAAACTTACATCTCAAACGAATGATGAACACTTTTATCACATCTTTCACAAGATGGAGACACTTTGGCTCACTTTTTTAAACAAGAAAAAGAAATATGGAAAATAAATTTATCATGGCATAATGATTTGCTTTTTTTTATTTAACCAAAGTTTTTTTTTTCATTTTTATTCAGCTCTTTGAACCTAAATGATAGAGAAAAAATAATTTATGCATAGACAGATAATTTGTAAACCTAAATATGTAATCTTTCACAGCCTCAAAGATTTGATTCTTCATACTCTGTCTCCTTGGGAAAATGTATGAGACTGAAGACAGTATTGAAGAGGGCGGGAGGACATTTCTGGAAGTTTTCTGCATCATCAACATCTGTAGTAAATTTAACACACACATATAAAAGGTGCCAAGTGTGTGGTTATCTTACATTTAGGTGCGCTCTTTCCTTATAAATAACATTATAGAGGAAAGGATATCGACAAAGGACTGAGACTTCTGAATTCATCGCCAGTGCTGAGGAGCCAGGCAACTCAGGCTGATTCCTTACTGACTCCTTACCAGGGAGGACTCATGTATTAAATTAGCACACTTTTTGTCAATCTCCAGCTACTTCTGACCAAAAATAATGGCAATTTACACGCTTCACCTGTCGGAACAGGGTCAAAAGAATGACATATGGTGAACAATTCCTTGAGGGACTGAGAGACAGGATCCAGAAACCAGGCAGAGGGCCTTTTGCCTTCAGTGCATCTATGTCCCCTGGATTGTCTGTGGATGTGATTTCATGCCTCCTGTGTTAAACATTTACACTCAGTTAATAGGACATATGTATTATTGTTGAATGTCGGAACACAACTGTAGACCCCAATCTGGTCAGTGTGCCCTGGATCTGGATATGGCCTTCTGCCTTGCTTTCGCGCATTCCCAGATATAATCTATAGTATGTTCCAGGTGATTTTATTTCAATTTCTCTGTCCTGAGAAAGCTCGGAGAAAGGGCTGCTCTGTTAATATCTATTATGTGCTTATTGGTGTTTGTTTACATGTTTTCCTGACCATGTTTTTGCTGAACTCAAGCAGACTTCCTTGGCTCATTGCTTTTGCAATACCTGTGTATTCAAAAGTGCACTGAAACAGGAGTAAGGTTGTCTACAACATTAGACTGTAGACAGCCCCCTTCTTTCAGGTCCTCAGCTCCTGGTCCCAGCAGGCAAGACTTCTCAGGTCAGCCAGGAAGTCAACAGCACCTTGTATTCCTTGTATTAAAGATAATACTTTCAAACATTTGGGGAAAACTACAAAATTATTAAATATAAGGTTTTGCAGTCCTAATGTATGTGTTTGTGTCAACTCAGGAACACACACTGTGCACACTCACACAAATCCATTTTTGGTGTCTGCAGTTGATGCAGATTGACACATGCTCATATTCTTAGAAGGAAGGCAGAAAGGGTTGAAGCCACTAGATGACAGTGACCAACTTTTATGGCTTTGCTGTTTTCCTCTATTAGAATTTCTACATATTTTGTGCCGCCATAGTAAATCACTAGGCAGCCAGCAGATGCCAGCCACTGCATACCTAGTGGTTTTCTCTGCTCCATAGTCGTCCTGTGGGCAAAGCATGCACAATGTGGCCCCAAAGCATCTGTCCTTCTAACAAGGCAGTGAAACATGAGATTCTGGCTCAAATTAAAAACTTAGGGGCAACCCCAGCTTCAGCTTCCCCCTCACCAGCCTTGCCAGTTCCTAAGCTCCCCTGCTTCTCCTGCACTGTGTTTGTGTCTGCCTGCATCACATACCTTACATCTCAGAATGTATGCTTCTTAAGGAAGCTAAAGTTTCTCTTTCTTGGTTATTTACACCGTCCAGTTCTGGTTCAGCTTCAATGAGGTCTTTAAGTTGTACTCCTGCAGATGAGATCTACTCAACTGAAGATATGCATTGACAATGAAGCACCAGGGAATTCTCAATGGGAGTGGGGACTCCCCTTATGGCTTTTTCATTCAAGACTGTGATTTCTCAATGGGCCAAACCTGACTTCCTGCCTGAAGACTTTGTGAACTGTTGTACGTCTTTATAGTTCTTAAAACCCAGGGATGGGCAGAGCAGCTCATTCTTAAAGGCATATACCAATTCCCCAGATGTTGTTGTTGCTGCTGTAGATGGTTGGGTCCTTCACGGATGGCTTAGAGACAATCCTCACCTTAGATTTATATATTACAAATTTGAGGTCAACATATATAGGTTGCCTTTTTAAGAAAAAAGACACAACTCGTTTATTTTATTTTACATTCAAAGGAATTTTAGAACTAAATATAATTTTTAAGACTTAAGAGTAAAGTATGCCCCAACTTTTAAAACAAATTATGATTAGTTATCTATACAGATCTGTGTAAAGCCAGGAATTAATTACATTTCCAAGGAGAATTTCGAACCACTTTTGGAGAAGGTGTAGCACATGGGTATGATTGCCCTCCCCGCACTGCTTGCTGCCTGTCTGTAAGGAGGCAATTCTCAAGGAATACAATGAAGAGACTACTTAGTTGCACGATTGCTTTGTAATAGACGCTTTAGGCCCACGATGTGAACTGTGGACAGTAGCGCAGACTTGTAATCCCAGCTATTTGAGAGGCTGAGACAGGAAGACTACAAGCCTAAGGCTACCAGCCTGGATGTTATAACAAAACATCGTCTATAAAAGTGCAGGGTAGAGTATATAGCTACGGTAGATAGAGCTGTTGCCTCGTCTACAGAGGCTTTGCCTTCAATTCCAGCATCGAAAAAATAATTGCCACAAAATAATGTGATTTCAAATTTTAGTACAGTTTTCATGTAATGAACTTCAAACAAGTGCTTTTCAGTAATCCCAACATTGATCATCGTGGCACTAATCACTTAAGATAGATAAATAAGCATCAACCAAAACAAATGACTTAAACTGGCTCCCTGCAGTGTTGTTTCCCAGTGACGGAGTCAGGGTAGCTTTTGAATGTGTAGACAAAGCCTCTTCAGATGTGGTTTATATGAGCATGGCATGGATACCTTTTGCTTTCTGCCAGAGGGAGAAGTTCTTGTGTTGGCTTGCTGAAGGACAGACATGACATTGTTCTCTAGGGGATCACTCTTGTTTAATAAGTTACAAGAACATTATTTGAAGGAGAACAGCCAGGTTATGTACCCCATAAAATACAAATGATTTACAAATATTTAACAAGGAAAAAACTAATTATTCTGCTCCAGTCACACAGAGGCCAGCCCTAGAAATGGTATAATCAATATGGGAATGTTAGCTGTAATACAGTCTGTCAGCTTTTTAACCAACCGAAAATAAATAATTAAACAAACCAACAAACAAACCCCAGAAAGTTTATAAGTAAAATTGAACCCTCTTCCTTAGTCACTTGGATTTTATCTGTCTAGATAGACGCATATGCATTCTGTATGTAAGGTGAACCTTTGAAAGTTAGTGGCAAGACTATGTGAGGAGGTCCATTAGTGTCACTTTAAACACAAGTCTAAGAGGAAAAGTGGCTTCACAATGGGCCAAAAGAAAATCCAACAGTTCACCCTCTGAGTCCTCCATTCTCAGAGGGCCCCTTTCATCTCATTCACAGGGATTTGACTCTACTGTGAACTTTAGAAACTTTCTTCCAATCTACACATTTGGAGAAGTACATCACCCTATAGTTTGCATGTTTTTTTTAAACGGCTATATAGACAATGATGCAAATATGTTAGTAGTCACCTCAGGGACCAGGGACATTAGCTGAGAGGGAGCTGTGCCTCAGGAATACTCTACAAAACGAGGGTGTTACAAGCCTAACAGGAGTTAGCTGATAGCCAGGAATCAGATTCTATGAGTTCTCAGTTTTTGTCCCTCACTCGTTTTGAATTGTGGTGAGCAAGATGGGCTACAAAGCCTTCACCTGGAAAATGAGGGACCCAGAGAGACTCACATTATGGGACTATGAAAATTTCCATGGTGGAGCCCACTCTTAAAGTCTAACAAATGACCAATAGATACTAGCTATTAGTACCAAACCAAGCTTTTCCTATTTGTAGCCCATGGTGCCATACCTCTGCCAGCCATTGGGTATAAGTAAATTCAAGTCAACAACGGTGGACTACTTTTCATGGATCTTTGCAAAAACTTGTCAAATCTTTGGGCTACACCTATGTTCTCTGCTTCTCAGTCTGGCATTGACTCAGCAACAAGCCATCGATAGTGGCACTGTTGCTGCTGTAGCTGCTGCCAGAATCTATACCATCCTTACCATTGACAAAGACTCTGTCCTTCCTGATACTCCCAAAGATGTGAGTTGGTCAAATCAAAGTGACTCCATGGCCATGACTTTCGGCAGTACTCAGTATGAATTTCACTCTATGGCATATTTCCTTTTCAATGTTCTGAAGTGTTTCCTTCCCTCTTATGTCCTTTGCCTGTAATTCTCTGTAGGATGGAGGCAGATAAGCACAGAGATATAATCAGATCAGTGATCAGGACAAGCCACGTTTTCCTCTCCATCCAAGAATTTTCTTCTCACGTGTCTGTATTAGGATGCATGTGCCTAGCCAACTTTCTAAAATGTGTTTGTCCCTTGAGATTCTGGATAACACTTTAGCTCTTTATTCATGACCAGACACCTCTGCACACCAGCTTTGGGTGGACAGACTCTCCTTTTTGTGCAATGTAAATAAAGTGAATTTTTTTCTATTCCATCAATTTTTTTAACGCCTATGGTTTGGGGAACATGACTTGACCCACAGCAAGTACCTAAACAGTATCATGTTAATGCCCATGACAAGGTTCTCCGTGTTACACCTTCAGAGATGGGAACCAAATACTGCTTCTGTGCAGAGTTCCCCGAGTTGGGCTGCCTCTGATTTGTGGCTTTGTTTCAGTAGTTTGGGTTGGTTACCACATTTTACATTGTAGTAACTTTTCTTTATTGCTACTGTCACAGCAAAGCAAAGCAGCTATTATCTCATAACAAACTAAAGCTACATTTCTAAACCACTGCATCTAACCAAACTACAGGGCGATAACACCTAATTTACAGTTTATTCCAATTGCATGGACACAAGAAGCATAAAATAAAAATTATATATATATATATATATCCTCCCATTGGCTCATGTGAGCCAAGTATTTAGGTTTGGAGGATAGTTACAAAGCATTCTGGGTTCCAGGTGGCTCACAGGACTTCCATTTAGAACTGGACAGCTGAGATTACATCAGGGCCAACTTAAAATTGCCCACAGGCTAGATTGACATCACTTAGATTCTCACACCTCTGAGTAGCCATGCTGGAAGGCTGCTTCCCCAGGACCATGAAGAAGTGACCCCGTGATTCGCAGGCACTGATGTTTGGGGTTTTTTAAAGCCCAAGAAAGGTAAAAATGTTCTCAGAGATATGCTCATAGGACAATCAGTGAAAGTCATTGCAGAAATGCAAAGTAGCTTATTTGTGTCTGGAGGAAGTATATTGCTTTCTTTCCATGGAAGAGGGTGCCATTGGCTAAAGAGAGAAGACCTACAAAATATAGGGAGATACAGAAAAGACCTGCTTCCCTCTTTTTTCTTCTGAGTACCTGTGCATGGTCACTAAGGTTCATAAGGGACCCCCACTTCCTAATCCAAGTTTAATCCTTTCTTAAAGTCTCAATCCTCCCAAATCCTCTGCCAGATATGTCTCTTTTCCCCAGCCACAACAGTCTGGCTGCTAAGTCTTAGCAGGCTCTCTTATTTGAGCTTCCTGCCTACTCCACAGAGGACCCATTCTGATGTGGGAGTGATTTCTTATTAATAAAGAAACTGCCTAGGCCCATTTCATAGGCCAGCCCTTAGGTAGGCGGAGAAAACAGAACAGGATGCTGGGAGAAAGAAGCTGAGTCAGTGAGTCGCCATGGTTCCCGCACTCCAAGCAGATGCAGGTTAAGATCATTCCTGGTAAGCCAGCTTGTGGACTGCAAAGATTAATAGAAATGGGTTAGATTAATATGTAAGAGCTAGCCAATAAGAGGTTGGAACTATTGGGGCCAGGCAGTGTTTAAAAGAATACAGTTTCCATGTAATTATTTCGGGTATAAAGCTAGCCGTGCAGGCGGCTGGGTACTGGGGACGCAGCCCCGCCGCTCTTATTTCAACACCATTCACCAACAGACTATCTGGGCACAAATACAGCAGCATTCGCAGAAGGAATGGCTGGGGTAGAATATGGTGGCAATGGAGCACAATTTAGAGGGAAGTCCCATCTCTTGTGGTTGTGAACCCAGATGGCTTTGCAGGCCAACATCGATTATAGGATTTGGGCCATTTATTAAAAATGAATCTTTGGTAGGAGTATATATTTAGGAGATCAAGAAGTTGCTGTCCTCATTTATAGTTGGAGAAAACCGCTAACTATTTTAAGCACGAATTACATCCCCAAGGAGGCTGGGGTGGGCCATACCAGTAGTCACAGCACTAGGGAGGCTGTGCCAAGCAGACTATGGAGACAGTGAGCACCAGCTCCTTGACAGGACATCAAAACAAATGAACACAAACCTTGACCCCCTTGAATTCGTATTCACGTTTGCATCCTAGTGTGATGGCGTCCACAGGTCAAGCTTCTAAAACCGGGCCTACCATGCACTCTAGAGCAGTGGCCCTCAATCTTCCCAATGCTGAGACCCTTTAATACAGTTCCTCAGATGTGGTGACGCCCAACCATAAAATTGCTTTTGCTGCTACTTAAGTACTTTAAGTGCAGTGTTGATGCTGTTTTGAACTGTACTCTGATACGTGATCCCCAACGAGATCGTGACCCACAGGTTGAGAACTGCTGTTTAAACGGTAGCTTTTTGCTCTCTCCTGGCCCCACTTTCCCCACAAGGTGAGGAAACCACAAAGCTACAGTTGTGGGTCCAAACGGGTGTCCTCACTCAACACCCAGTTCCATACAGGCCAAGTTGACTTCCCAGACCGACACAGACCTCTCCTAATCCTCCCTAACGTCAAATTCCATTCATTGGTCATACTATATTGCTGATGACTACACCTGTATGTTCCAGGTAGACCAGAAGTGGCTGCTTCCCTGAGTAGGGTGGAGAAGAAATTTGGTCATACAGACAGAAGTATTTCCATATCTGGTACCAAAAAAAAAAAAAGCATAAAAAGCATGATGTCATGACATGAGAGAAAATGGGAAACTTGAGAGCAGCTGTCTCTGCACTGCAGAGTTCCGGGGAGGAATCACAAAGAAGTTTCATTTTCAGCTTGCATCTTCCAGTTATTAAAAGTAGGTATTCAGCAAGGTGGGGGAGCAGAATAAACCTTTTTTGTTATTTCTTTGGAGTGTTTTAACCAAGCTTGATCCTGAAAACAGCGTAGTCTCATGCTGCCCTGTGCGCTCCTTCCTGCATGGCCATGAGCAGCTGCAAATGCCAGCCACAGGGCTCCATTGGTGATGAGAGGTGTTCCAATTACTCTGAGACACAGAAGAGAAATGCCACAGATGTGAGTCACAAGAAACGGCCGTGGAATTTGGGTACCGGGGACAAATGGTTTGTTTCCCTTAATTCTTTTGACCTCTTGGTCACTCAGGCCCTCACCTACTGTTGTGGAATCTATCGCTGATCACACTGTGCTCATTTTCCCTCCTCGGTATTTGAAAGAATCACATGATAATATCTGATTTTGTCTGTCTTCCCACCCTACCTCCAGGGTGTTGTCCTAAATTTTTTTTTTGTATTTTCATAAGCGACCACACTCCCCCACATTGTGTCCATCATGTTGGGAATTAAAAGAGTCTATCCCCTGATTTTTTTCAGCATTGTTTGTATTTCCCACACCGCGATAGCTGCTCTGACTCTTTCCCACCCTCTCCCACTCTCCACTCTCCTTCTTTCTCCTTCTCTGTTTCCTTTCCCATGCGCATCTGGGAGTGGCATGTGGATATAAGAAACATTTCAATTCCTCGAACCTTATTAGGCAAAAACGTCCACAGGAGGTAGGGAATTAGGTGTTTACTGATGGAGGAAGGTCATTGGTTGATTAAATAAAGAAGCTGCTTGCCCTGATAGGTTAGAACGTAGATGGGAGGAGTAAACAGAACAGAACTCTGGGAGGAAGAGGAAGTGAGCTCAGAGACTCGACAGCTCTCCTCTCAGGGGCAGACGCCTCAGAGAGACATGATGCTCCACTCTTGCGGGCAGAGGTGAGAGCTCTGCTCTCTGAGGCACACGCGATGAAGCTCCGACCCAGGTTGGACGTAGGCTAGAATCTTCCCGGTAAGCGCACCTTGGGGTGCGACACACATGATTGGAAATGGGTTAGTCCAGGTGCGAGAGTTAGCCGAGAAAAGGGCTAGAGCTAAAGAGCCAAGCAGTGTTTAAATGAATACAGTGTCCGTGTAATTATTTCGGGCAAAGCTAGCCATGATGGCTGCCGGGTGGCGGGAAACAGCCCACTGCTCATATTACTACAGTTTACTAAAGCGTACACTTCATGCTGAAGACCAGAGTTCAGTTGCCAACATCCACATCATGGCTTACAACTGCCTATGAGTCCAGTTCTGGGGGACCCAACACCCTCTTCTTCTGCCTCTCTTCTGTCACCTGCATGCACGACCAGCACATGATCATGGAGGTTGCACACATGCACACAAAACCTTTTAAACACATAGATCTTTAAAAGGGATTGCATTTAAAAATGCCTAAGGGGAAGTGCAGAGGCCTGCTTCCATCCTTCACAAGAAAGCCAGAGGAAACCTACATGATGAGGTGGGGGCAGGCATTTCCATTCTTCCCTGCTTCAGAGGGTATAAGTAAAGCTTGGAAGAAAAGGAAGTAAGTGGCCCATGCCAAACTGCAGGGGGATGATGGCAACAGAAAGTTTGGAGGGGCTTTGGAAGGAAGGAATGGTCATGGGTATGTGGGCGAGTTTCTGTGGAGATTCACTGAAATGAAGACATCATCTCCTTTCGCTGCGCATCTGTTCGGTAGCTAGAGGAGAGCGGAAGTGAATTGGTGTCACAGGACCATCTCCTTCACCCACACTTGCTGAAAAGCCCTGTCC
This sequence comes from Microtus ochrogaster, assembly GCF_000317375.1. NCBI lineage: Eukaryota > Metazoa > Chordata > Mammalia > Rodentia > Cricetidae > Microtus > Microtus ochrogaster. The sequence goes on from NW_004949120.1 coordinate 3,688,383, forward strand.
ACACTCAGGATGCCTCTCCAAAGAAGTGGAGGGTGGCTTCTGCTCTCAGGTTGCCTGCTGTGCCTTTGGCAACGATGTCACACACACGCAAAAGTGACACAGGTTGGAGCTGTTTTCTCAGAACAGGCAAAGGACAAATCCCAGCCTCACCCACCATATGGTGCTTGTTGACATTTGCTCTGCTGGGAAATGAAGGGCATTTCTCTCCTGCACAGCCAGACCAACACACGGGGAGAGAAGAGTAATTTTCACTCACCTGTGCTATGCTATACCACTTGAAGCTTTCCTCCATCCTCTGCCCTTTTGGCCAGCACATTCTGGAATAGGATTTCCAGCGGTCCATGCAACCCAAATCACAGCATAGTGGTTGCTTGTGAGCAAATGGACGAAGTAGTGACTCCTTCATTCCTTTTTTTTTTTCTCTGCTTGAGATAAAACATTGAGACAGTGCTATCTGCTTTTTGCCCTGCTTACCCTGGAAATAGTAATTCTTTTTAAAAACTAGCCATGAGCCACAGGCCATATGCGACTTCAGCATGCTGCATATATTTTCTTGACTAAAACAAAGATGGTAGCAAAGTTAAGAGGAGCTATTTTCATTTCTGTATCAAAAACACTTTTTGATGAAGCAAATATGTCATAATTTTTACTCTATGCTTGAATCCTACAATGTAGCCTTTGTATCTCAAAGCAGGAAGGACGCATCGTTGCAGAGTCAAGCTGCATGCCATAGTAAGGCAAGCATAGACTTTCCACACAATGTGCAAGATCAACATTGATTCTACTATTTTCAGCTGTGGGACCTTCAAGTTTTTTAAAATTACACTGTTAGCTTCCTTGTTTATGAAACCGATTAAAAGTGATACACGTTTTGAGGGTCACAGGAAATGACAATGTGGATAGGGCTCAAAACATAGACACTCCATGTATGTGAGTTTGTCTCCATCCACAGTCCTTAGCGTATAATCCCTCTGCATCCCGATGGGAAGTAATCAAATACTAAGTGAACAGACATTGGAGTTATGCTATCACAAATTATTGCCCTGGGACTCTGGGTAACTTACTTAACCTTATCTTTAAAATTTGAATTAATCGTTGAACTGACTTCACAGGATTATACTACAAATGAAAGAGATGATTATATAAAACGCTTAGCCCCGGGTCTCTCACATAGTACTGTGTCTGTTCACTGTTTCTCTGTCATGCCTTGCCTTCTTTATCCTTCCCTAAGCACAGCACTGACATCTTCCAGTAGCAAGCTCCAGTTTTAAAAGACCCTGAGCCAATCTGGACCAAAATGGAAAGAGCTCTATCTACTTCACGAGATGTGAAATTCATTGATTATAGAAAAAACTCCAGATATGCCCTATACATTCTAATTCCACCCCTAAACCTGTGTTTCTTATACAGTCTTCTTTCATGCCAGATGGTGCCCTCTGCTACAATACGGCAAGGGAGGAAGCAAAGACTTCTCTTTGGCGACACTGGAAGCCACAGGCAATAGCTAACCTTGATTATCAACTAACTGACTTAGGAACCACTTGGGAGATGAGTACAGCACATCTCTGTGTGCTCCCATGAGGGTGTTTCCAGAGAGGGTTAACTGAGGTGGGACTCTCCTGAGTATTGGCATCATCTCCCATGCTGGTGGTTTTGATGGGATAAAGTGGGGAAGAGGAGAGATCAATGGCTCAAGTATTCTTCCTCTATTTCCTGGATGCCATGAGATGAGCTATCTGGATTCCATGCTGACAGATGGAAATTCCTGGAACTTTAAATCTAAAGGCATATTTCCCCCTTTCATTTCTTGGCTTAGGTATTTTTTTCACACCTACAGAAAACACACATTTAGAGGATTCAATCACAATCACCTAAACTAGGAGACTACAGAGGAAAAAGAAAAGGGCTGGCCTGAGATGATACAGCAGACACTGTCTATTTTGGATAATGATGAAAAGAGGAAGCATGAGATGGGGGAAGAAACATTGTTAGACTAGGCCATGATGACCCCTCTGTAGTGAAATCTGTTGCTATATGAGAGAAGTAAAGGGTTATTACAAGAAAAAGGGATTCTTGATTTGGACCTTAGGGTTGTAGTCTGGTACTCCAATGTGGGACTCTGTCTCTGTCTCCTTTCATCGCCTGATGAAGGTTAATATCCAGGAGGATGACTATATGTTTTTCTTTGGGTTCGCCTTCTTATTTAGCTTCTCTAGGATCACGAATTATAAGCTCAATGTCCTTTATTTATGGCTAGAAACCAAATATGAGTGAGTACATCCCATGTTCCTCTTTTTGGGTCTGGCTTACCTCACTCAGGATAGTGTTTTCTATTTCCGTCCATTTGCATGCAAAATTCAAAAAGTCATTGTTCAACCCCAAGGTCCAAATCAGGAGCAGAAGGAGAGAGAGCACAAGCAAGGAACTCAGGACCGTGAGGGGTGCACCCACACACTGAGACAATGGGGATGTTCTTTCCGGAACTCACCAAGGCCAGCTGGCCTGGGTCTGAAAAAGCATGGGATAAAACCAGACTCGCTGAACAGAGTGGACAATGAGGACTGCTGAGAAGTCAAGAACAATGGCACTGGGTTTTGATCCTACTGCACGTACTGGCTTTGTGGGAGCCTAGGCTGTTTGGATGTTCACCTTACTAGACCTGGAAGGAGGTGGGAGGTCCCTGGACTCCCCACAGGGCAGGAAACCCGGTGTGCTCTTCAGGCTGATGAGGGAGGGGGACTTGACTGGGGAAGGGGGAGGGATGTGGGAGGTGGTGGCGGGGAAGAGACAGAAATCTTAAATAAATAGATAGATAGATAGATAGATAGATAGATAGATAGATAGATAGATAGATAGATAGATAGATAGATAGATAGATAGATAGAAAAAGGGGTTCTTGCTCTGGATTTCCAGCTGGGATTTGGACTAGACCACACTTGGATGGTTTTTTTTTATATGATTATATTATTCCATGTGTATGGATATTTTGCCTGCATGTATGTCTGTGAACTGTGTGTGTAGCTGGTGTTTATGAAGGCCCTAAAGAGGTTATGAAATTAGAGCCCCGGAACTGGAATTGCAAAGGGCTACGGTCATCCTTCTCTTTCATCTGAATCCTTCTACCCTAACCATCCATGCAGTGCAGCTACATGAAAGGAAACTGAGTTGCCTGGATTGGAGTGAGTGGATAAAACAGTCTTTAGTTTTTCTTTTATTGTTTGCTTTTATGTCATAGAAGACAACCAGATGTTCTCTTCTCTTCCTCCAATGGGCTTAGGGCATCTGGGTGGGTGGAGGGGCCAAAAGGATTATGATTACACTTAGAAACTACAGACATTAGAAGTGGGCAGAAGGCCCGGGAAAAGCCAGAACTGAAAACAAGTTGCATCAGATACAGGCATTATGTATGCCCATCTAAAGCCAAAGCCAAAGTTGTGTCTTTCTTTTCTCACATCCTCAAGCTTTTAGATAGACTTTGGGATTTCAGATATTTTACTCCTGCATGGTGTGGAACGGACTGGGCAAATAGGCCCAGGTGAGTGTGTCTTAGTCATATTTCTCTTTAGGTGCATTGAAAAAGTATTTGTAGATTTCAAAATACCCCCAAAATTTAAATTCTGGTCCTTAAAACTATCCAGAGTTAATTATGCCAAAAATAAAACGAACAAATGCTTACAGTTAGTTACATATTCTAAGAAATAGAAATAAAAGGGGAAGCTATGAGGTAAACAATAATTACCAGTGGCAAACACTGTGGTGTGAGAAGAGGCTGTGCACCTATGGCCAGAAGAAGTACACATAGACAACTAACAACAGAAGACAAAAACACAGAGGAGACTCCTAAGCATTTGGTTCTTGTTGGGGTTTCATCTAGAAGTAGAACCAAGACGGACCAGTCCCTCAGGAAAGGGTCCTCTGCAAATGATGCTGTAAATGAGAAGTGTAATACGTTTGGTATTGTATAAAGCTTCTTGAGTAGTTTTTACACCATTTACAACATAATCTAGCCCAGCTACTCCAAAGTAGCCATTTTTTACATGGAAAAACCACATTAGTGGCATGGGTGTGGTGTGCATCAGTGCCGTGGGCATGTGTCAGTGTGTCAGTGCTGTGGGCATGCTTTAGTGCCATGGGTGTGTGTCAGTGTGTCTTTAGTGCTGTGGTTGTGGGTCAGTGTGTCAGTGCCGTGGGCATGCTTCAATGCTGTGGGTGTGTGTCAGTGTCATGGGTGTGGCACATCAGGAGGGGAATTTTGTCAACTGAAGGCTGTGGATAAGGCTTGCTGAGCTAAGAGCAGCAACCTGATAATATTCTTCTTAGAAGATAAACTGTTGGACTAGAACCTCGTGTGTCTCAGTTCAAGTTCTCTGGGGCAAGATTTTTCCAAGCATTCCTAACAGTTCCTGTCCAATCAAAAACAAGGCAGTTGGAGGGTTCTGTCAGAAGGAAAGCCCCCCAACACCGTGGAAATATTAAGCTACACTCAAGTTCATCTCATGAATTTGAAGAAAAAGATACACAGACTTTATCTGAATTTTGGATTTTGAAAAAACCCACCAAATTATTAGTTGGCCATAATGTACAGTTACCTTAGGCCAGCCCTGAATACAGGCATCATTTAACCTGGGTGTTAAATAAGCTGTAGGAAGTAAAAATCATCAAGACAGGCGCTAGGCAGACATGTGGAATTCTGGTAGAGAGGGCTCACCTCTGTCTTGACCCCTGCTCCCTAATGCATGAAATGTGGGCCATTTATACTGCAGTGCTTGCTGGGCAGCCAAAAGAAACATAATCAACGTCCTATTTCCTTTAGTCATTACATATTCCAAAGATATCAGGTAGCTTGGTTGTATGTACCACAACTCTAGGGAGTGGAGGAGTGGTTGCAAGTATGTTAGCCTCCAAAAGCATCCCACCATTTAAGCCAAAAGTTACCCAGTAGTTGGAGGGACATTGGGTTGAGATGTCCCTAGTAGTCAATCAGGAGACTCCAGCTAATGTATACATACAGCCAGTTATCAGGATGGTCCAGCACAGTCTGAAAGGAGTTGCTGAGTATCTTTCTTTATACGTATCAAGAAGGATAATTAGAGCTTTAGGGGGAAAGTGTTAGCAGTGAGCTCTACACCACCACACTTACCACAAGGGTCAGGGAGCAGATGGTCATCAACACTATGTTTTTCTGCCTTTAATTTGGAAATTTTAGCTCAGTGATCGATACATTCTCAAACATTAAAGCTTAAAAGCAGCAACGTGTTTATCGGGGCTGTATCTAGGACCATTTTTAATGGACATTTTCCTTTTCCTTTCTCGGCATCCTTTTAGATCTCGTTCTAATCCTGTGTGCTCTAGGAACACACTGGTAATTCTGTGCATCTGTGTGCCTGAAGGGAGCTGAACTCTTTTCTGGCTTTAGTTACAATTAAATGGGTATCAACACCTAGAACCAGCTAGAGGACTGGAAAATAAATTAAGAGAATAGCTAAATGAATAAAAAGTCCTTTTGTAACCAGTATACCTGCAAATTCAGGAGCTACAGAACAGACCTGAAAGCCAGCCCCAGTCCTGGTTTGTGTATGTCCCAGGATGGGATACTCTGCTAAGTGTTAGACGTGACAATGGACAAACAGATGGCACTTAGAATTAATACACCACAGACGAGCCCCACTCATCTCCATGTGAAGGTTATATAAGCCTCGTTCCTCCATATATCAGTACTTACAAAACATATTGTTAAATAAATGAAATTTGGAGATGCTTTTCCTTTCTGTGATGTCTGTTGTTTTAAACCCATTGGAGAAAAATACATTTAGTGTTTTTGCTATTAAAGCCGTTCATCTGCTTAAAACAAATGGGCCTTTATGATCTCTGCCATCTAGTGAATATTTTAAATAATTCTCAGATTTCTTCCGGAGAAGGTGATGTTATCTTCACAGAGAAAACAAAAAATCAAAAGTGGGTTATATGGCCCCAACGAGATTTCTATTATTGCCACCAAGATACATTAAAACCATGAAGTTCAAGCCATGAGTGGTGGCATGCTTCCAGTGTTGGCATTTGGGGTGCTGAGACCACGAATTCCACCCAGACTGGTGGTCTGCGTTCTCACACTCTGCTCAAAACAACACAGCAAATGGTTAAAATAGTAAAATTCTCACCAGTATCAACCATTAAGGTTGGATTATATAGGTGTTCTTACAATTTCTGTTTTGTTTATTCGTTTGGTATTTGCAGGTCTCTGCTTTGTAAAACTTTGTCTTTCACCTTCCTTAGGCCTTGCGAGCACAGATTGTACCGGTCACTGTCTTACCATGTTTGCTGGCCTCTATCCTTTTACTACAAGTGGCCCAATAACCTGGAAGGAATGGATTATGAAACACTGCTCCCTTAAAGCATGGGAAATGCTCTTAAGGTTACCAATGGTCTTTTACCAATGGATGCAGAGGCACTATCACAAAAAAATAAATAAATGATCCCCTGCTAGGCAGTTGTGCTCCCTGGAAAACTGAAACCTCTGAGTCTTTGCTTCCTCCAGTTGTGACCTGACACTGATGTTGCTGGCCATGGAACTGGACTTACCCAGTCTGCAAACAACCAGTGGTCAGGAATGTATGACATAAGCATTTTTGAGAGGTGGGTAATAGGTGATGCAGAAGGACCATCTTTGATAAAGGGCAAATAAATGAAGTAAATCCTGTAGCCACTCTCTCTTTGCCTGGAAGTAGCAGTAAAGCATTGGAAAGAGAAGGAAAATCAGAGACAAAAACAAAACAAACCCAAATATCAAACAAACAAACAAACAAAGCAGAAAAGATCCCTGAGAGGAGAGAGGGCTTGGGGAGAGACAGAGGAAAGAGGTGGCTAGAATTTGTGAAGCATGTTGAAAGGCTGGTTCAACATAGAGCAAGTGCTCCAGCAGGATGCTGGTAGGCTCCTGGGTTTTGGCTGGAGAGTGGTGTGTGTGTGTGTGTGTGTGTGTGTGTGTGTGTGTGTGTGTGTGTGTGTGCGTGTGTGTGTAATAAAGGCTCAGAATGGGGAAAAGGCTGAAATGATGATGGCAGGAATTCACATTGAAGGAAAGCCCTAGCCATACTGGAGGGGGAATCAACATCAGGAAAGAAACGGTGCTATTGAGAGACCTTAAATCAGTTGACATACTCATCAAGACAATATTATTTTTAAAAGCCAGAAAGTTGACAGCTCAGATGAAACAGATAAGCCTTTTGAAAGACAGAAATTACCCAAACTGACACTAGAATAAATAAAAAAATATAAATAGCAATATGTGTTAAACAAATTGAATTATCAATTTTTAAATGCTCCCAAAATAAAAACTGCAGGCCTAGAAAGCTAAACTGGGTGAATTCTGTCAGTCATCTTATAAAGAAAATTTTCAAATTTTATGTAAACTTCTTCAAATACGAAAGGCCGAGAAAACATTTCTCAATATAACTCTGAGTCCATCATTGCCATGATTCTAAAGAAAGACAGTAGGGGGTGGGAGAAAACATTTAGATTAATGTTTTTCAAGAGACACATGATAAAAAGGTGGGTTTTATTTTCAAAATGAGCTAAAGTGTGTGTGTATGGATGTGTGTGTACATGTGTGTGCGTGTGTGTGTGTGTGTGTGTGTGTGTGTGTGTGTGTGTGTGTGCTATACCACTTGCAGAAACAGCATTAGCAACATTCAGTGTTCACGCCTGGTACAGTCAGCAAGTTAACAATAGAAGAAAATTCTCTCCAGTTCAGAAAGAGCTGTCTCAGAAAACCTCTAGGTCCCTTTTCTCCTTAAGCTTGGATATCCACCCTCATTATTGTTATTCAGGATTACCATGAGAATTCTTAGTATAAAGTGCACACACACACAATAGAAACAACAGCAACAACAACAAACAAAGAAAGAAATCTGCCATGCTTGCCATACTTATAGAGTCCTCACAGGAAAATAGAAACGACGTACTTGAGAGGAAGAGGAGAATTGTTTTTATCCACACCTACTTGTAAGCCCAAGAAACCTACCAAAGAGCCACCTGAACTAATACATTAATTTAGTGAGATTTGTGAAGACAAAGACAATCTATAAAAATCAACTATACTTCTGGATAAGGGTAAGTAGAAAAATATGGATTAAGTAGGGATAAATTCATACATACTTTCCAGGCTACAGAACACGATAAACATAAATGAAAAGACACCTGAAGGAGAGCTGTAGTATGGTCTTGTGTCAGAGTGAGAGCTGTGTGTAAAATATTCTCAAGCTGACCTATGGGCTCACATGGTCACAAGAAGAGTCCCATACCAGCTTTCTTTCCTTTTTCTTTTCATTAATTGATAAATTTTATATAGCAATACAAAGGTCAGGGCATAAACAAAGTAGTCACTCTGCTCCTCCTGGTTCCAGAGATAGACATGGTACCAGTCTTGTTCCTGAGACAAAATAATGAAGAATAACACTGGTACACTTACTATCTTAGCTCAGCCTACAGAATATCATAACTAAGTTGGTTAAAGAACAGAGATGTGTTTTTCATAATTTTGGAGGTAATGTAGTCCAAGATGAAGATGCCATGACTTTCAAGTCCTTAAGGGAACACTCTTTCTCATGAACATGGATGTGTTCTCACTTTCTTCTCATGTGAGATGAGGAAGAAAGCTCTGTGGTTTTCTCTTATAGGACACCAATCCTGTGAGATCTGTTCCCCTTTCTTGTTATTCTACTTAGCCTTAATTACACCCTTACTCCCGACACTAACACCTTGGGAAATAAGGCTGATACCCATGCACTTGGGGAGGATGATAAACATTTTTTTTTAAATTTAAGATCTTATTGCAAAGTCATAGTCATCAAACGAGTTTGATATTAGTGTAGGAAGAGGAATAGAGATCATAGGAAAAGAATATTTTATAAAGAAATCTATACCTATGTGTCAATTGACTTCTTATGGGTTTGCTAAGTTAATTCAATGGGGAGAAGACTGTCTGAAGCAAATGAGTGGATTAGGTGGGCATCCAGGTGTAGCAGGGAAGAAGAGAGGCACTGGCTTTGTCTTATAACATGGGTGGTAAGGGAACGGATTGCAGTTGCCAACCTAAAAGCAAACTTAAAAAAATATTATGGAAGAGCACCTTTATGACTTTGAGGAGGTAAAGTCTTCCTACAAAAGACACACTCACCCATGACAATACCAAATTTTATCCAAATTAAAAGCTTGCTTATTTCTGTTCTATGTCCCCATTGAGAAAATAAAATGCCGAGCCCTAAAGGGAGTTGGAGTTGCCTGTAATTCGTACATCTATCTGAGAAGGGCCTTATTCAGAGTGCGGCAAGTTCTTCTTCTCCACCAACTATTTATTAAGACTACAACTTAGCTTTCTGACCAATGAAAAGCACGCAGAAGAGGGAAGAAACACTGCAAGGAAGAGGGTGCCCGCGAGGTCCACAGGCTTGGGAAAGCTGTTCAACATCATCATCAGAGAAATGTAAAAGCCACAGTATGACAACATTGCACGGCCACTCGAAAAGCTAAAAATAAAAATAAAAACTGACAAGACCAAATGTTGTTGAGGATGTGGAGTAACTGGAATTCTTGAGCATCAGATGGGAGTGTACATTTTTGTTATCACTTCGGGAGAGAGTTTGGCAGTTTCTTAGAAAGTGCAATATACATTTACCACATGACCCAGCAATTCCACACTTGAGTGTTTATCTGAGAGAAAATGTATCCACACAAGGAAACTTGCACATGAATGTTCCTTGCAGCTTTACTCGTCACAGTTAGAAACTGGAACTAATCCAAATGTCCAAAAACCTGTGAGTGAGAAACAAATTGTTGTTTATGCGTATAATGGAATAATACTTAGTAATAACAAAGGGTGAACTATGAAAAACATGAATGAATCTCAGACAAACATTATGCTGAGTGACAGAAGTCTGAAGCCAACATGTGCACAATGTAGGATTCTGTGTATGAGACATTTGAGCACAGACAATGTAGAATACACAACAGGAGACAAACCTGCAGCTGACCAAGCAAGAGCTGGCCAAAGTCAGAGACTATGTACAGGGAAGGGATTGGGAACCTGGGATTCTGAGTTTAATGTGGGTCACAGGGTGTGCACATTTATTAATCCCTACTGAACTATATATTTAAAATGATGTGTTATAATATATCAAGTAGATAATTAAAGAGATGAGTAAACATACTACCATCGATATGAAACTAAGGAAGCCAGCCAGAATTCCACATGGTACGGATAGGTTTTAAAAGAGAGAGAGCTAGGTCTTTCTCCTAGTTCCTAAGACCAAGCTGGCCTCATTTCTGACTGTGAGTGCTGGGATTAAAGGCTCTCCTATTTCCTTTCAACAGTTTCAGAACTTTCCAGGTTCTTTGAAAAAAATATAAATACACATCCCATCTCTCTACACTTACAATAGTCATAGTTTTTAGGGTGGATGAATTTTAATTATTGAGTATTCTAATGGAATCATGGCTTTAGAATTTAGATGTATTTGGGGATTAATTGCAATCTTTTGTTAATTAAACATTTGTTACACTTTATGTTATCTGATAGACGAGGTAAGTCATCTTTTGTATCAGAACTAACAGACTTAGAAAAGTGATATGGAAGCTAGGAGCAGGGAGTGAGGAACACTGATTTGGAGGGTAGCAGGCTACTGTTTTGGCTTCAGTAGTGACTGCAGTATGGATCCACACCTAAACTAACATTGTGACTCTTTGCTTCTGAGACAGTAGAGAAAATGTAAGCTCCTCTGGACCCATTCTACAGAGGGCACGTGTCTCCTTTACTGTTTCTAGAAGGTAGTCCGCTTGGCGGCAAAAGACCATGTGTTTATTCCACACCCCAGGAAGTAATTAGTTTTTTTCTTCACATTATTTCCAAACCTTTGTATCAGTGTTTGTTCACCTCTTTGGGCTCAGAGGATCAAATCAATGCAGTCTGTTTGTAGATGTTGGAAGCACAGAGTCAACTGCAGCCACAACACCACACAAAATACTGTGTGCCAAGTGTCTATAGCCCATACAGCTTCTGCAACACCTCCTTTCTGTTTCCTTGGACCCACAGTCAATCTCTAATAGTCTACTTTTTTAGAGTCAGGTGTTTTGAGATGCTTTTAAACATTTATTTTTGTTTCTACTTTAAAGCATGTGCATATGGAGGTCAGAGGTCAACATTAATCATTCTTTGCTATTGCTCTGCACCTACGTTTTTTGAGACAGGACATCGCATTAAGCCTTGAACTCATTGATTAGGAAAGACTAGCCATCCAGTGAACTCTAGGGGTTCTCATTTCTTTGCCTCCCCAGTGTTGAGTTTACAGAACTATATATCACAGTGCATGGATTGTATGTGGGCACTGGGGTCCACATTCTTTCATGGTAGTTACTTTACTGATGGTGCCGTCTTCCCATCCCCAATATTTTTCTTATACCAGCTCTGACTTGTGTTTTTTCCCTATCCCTCTAGTTGAACTTCACATTACTTTATGAAGAGTGATCCTAATTCCCACCTTGATACTCTCTCTCAGCACATTGCTCACATGATTTCAGCCTCTCCATTCCTAGTGACTATGGCCCATGTGATATTATAACATGCAATTCTCCACAGCCCCAACCTTTCAACTTGACCTTCCTTAACCCCTCCTCCCCTACATAAGGTGTCCTCTTGTTAAACTTCTAACATGGCATCACTTAATCCCACTAACACTATGTAAGGTGTCCTCAGGTTAAACTTCCGACATGACATTATTTAACCCCACCTTCGCTACATAAGGTTAGACTTCCAACATCACCCTAATTGCGCCCATCCTCAATGATCTCTGAGGAACAGAGTATTGATTGAGAACTGTGTTCTTCATTGCGTCCTGTCACTTGGCTCCCATGGAGTGGGGAGTTAACTTCCTCAGTCACTGCCTGATGCATGGAGTGGACTCAATGTCAATCCTGCCTCCGGATGAGGTCTGACTTACCTGATCTTTACAGACACAGTCTTGATAAGCCATCCTAAAGTCTATCTACTTCAGTAATTCCCATTCAGTGTTCTCATTCTTTTTCAAAGAATCTGTGTTTTGTTTAAATGAATTGATTTGAATAACCATTTCTCTCTCTCGTCACAAACATGAGAGCACATATTTGCTAAGTGGTAATGGTGGTGATTCCATTCACTGTAGGTAACAGCAATAATGTAGGTTGTAGTTTGAGATAATTATTATCATTTATTACAACTATATTCTGACATCATCTTCTAAACCATAATATAGTTGAGTATATATTCTGAGTATAGAAATTTTTATAAGAACATCGGTTGAATCACCTATCATAAAACCTCTTTATTTTGATAGGCATATACTTTAGGAGTAGAAATGCTTATCAATGATGGGTAGCAGGAAATACACATTTTATATGATATGGAGAAGGAAGCATAGGCTATTAAGTAATTTGAAAATTACTAATAATATATATTTGATTTCCAATAGTATCTTCTCAGGACTCTCTAAACACTTTCATTTAGCAGCATTCCAAACATATACAAAAACTACCACTAAAATATGTCCTTTGGTTGGCCAAATATGAAATGGGTTCATATTCTATTTTTCATTTTCCTCTGAATATTGTTGAGAAGTGATATTCATACCCATTAGACAAATGTAGTCAGGATTGTTGCAGTTATATATAACACATCAACACCTGCTTGTTTCTTCTCATTAAAAATGTGATATGTACTGAGATCTGGCTGCATTTGAAAGGGTGAAAATGCATATCAAAAGCAAATCAAAGATTTTGTAAAAGAGCAGTGGTGCAAACCTCTGAGAGCATCACTTCTCAAAGATGATGTATTGAAATCTGTCCCTTCTGTGAATTTTTGTGTGCAGCCTCTTTAACTGGTGAAGGCTCCCTCTCCGAACCTGATGGGTTTTTAATGGATGTGTTGGGGAATGAGGTATAGGGCTTTCATTTATGCGACCTTTCTCATGGAAGGTGAGTAATGAGAGTATTCAACAAGCATCTTTTGACTGCCACATCTTATTTTGCATCATCGTGGGATTTATTTAAAGGAGACATGGCCTGGGCTATGTTGGCATCTCAAATTTGCAAAGAACTGAATGTTTTCCAGTTCCAGAGATCTACTGGGATTTTTAGGATGATGCATCTGTGATAAGGGAACTTATTTGCAACACCATGGACCTGATGTCAAGGGTTTCCAAGAATTTTTATTAGAGTATTAAAATTTATTTTTATGCATATCGAAGACATAAAACATGACACTATTAACATGTATATAAAATATATGTCAGAGAATGTTTATTGTGGTGAAAGAAATTAGAAACAGATATGCTTTTTTAATATAACTTATTTTGCTTGACACACAAAAGAAACAGATCAATGGTCCCTCACATAGGCCACCAGTAGTATTTTCATGCTGAATAATGCTTGATCATATCAGAATGTCTTTTATTTTAATCAATATGAACTCTTAAATGTTGATTTCTTCAACTAGTCCCCTTCTAATACAGTGGTGAGATCTGTGATATAGCTGTATTTAATGGTGTGCTTGGGCTGAAGTTTATAAGAATTAGCTGCTCATGGTCTTTCATATGTTTTAAGAGGTTTCTTTATTTATTTTATGGGTATTTGCTTGTGTGTGTGTGTGTGTGTGTGTGTGTGTGTGTGTGTGTGTGATGGAGGAAGGTCATTGGTTGATTTAATAAAGAAGCTGCTTGACCTGATAGGTTAGAACGTAAGTGGGAGGAGCAGAAGGCTGGGCGGAAGAGGAAGTGAGGTCAGAGACTCCACAGCTCTCCTCTGGGGGCAGATGCCTCAGAGAGACACGAGATGCTCCACTCCTGCGGGCAGAGGCGAGAGCTCTGCTCTCTGAGGCACACGGGATGAAGCTCCAACCCAGGATGGATGTAGGCTAGAATCTTCCTGGTAAGTGCACCTTGGGGTGCGACACACATGATTGGAAATGGGTTAGTCCAGGAGCAAGAGTTAGCCGAGAAAAGGGCTAAAGCTAAAGAGCCAAGCAGTGTTTAAAAGAATACAGTGTCCGTGTAATTATTTCGGGTACAGCTTGCCGGAGGCGGCCGGGGTGCAGCCGGGGTAATGGGGACGCAGCCCCGCCGCTCACATTACTACATGTGTGTGTGTGTGTGTGTGTGTGTGTGTGTGTGTGTGTGGTGGTTTGGATGAGAATGACGCCTATAAGTTCAATATTTGAATACTTGGTTCCTATTTAGTAGATTGTTTGGGAAGGATTGGGAAGTGTGACTTTGTTACTTTGTTGGAAGAGTGTATCACTGTGTGTGGGGTGTGGGTGAGCTTTGAGATTTCAAAAGCCATACTATTCCCAGTTAGTGTGCTCTCTCTCTCTCTCTCTCTCTCTCTCTCTCTCTCTCTCTCTCTCTCACACACACACACACACACACACACATATTTTCTGTCTGTCTCTGTCAGTCTATCTTTTCTATCTCTTTCTCTCTCTCTCTCTCTCTCTCTCTCACTTACACACACACACACACAAAGACAGACAGACACACATTCTCTGTCTGTCTGTCTGTCTGTCTGTCTGTCTCTCTCTCTCTCTCTGCCTCATACTTGCCAATCATATGAAAACTCTCCACCATTGCCTGCCCCATGCCTATTGTCATGCTCTCTGCCACAATGGTCACAGACTCACCTTCTGAAGCTGTAAACCCCATTAAATGCTTTCTTCCATAAGCTGCCTTGTTCATGGTGTTTGATCACAGCAGTAGCAAAATAGCTGAGACAGCTTGTCAGTGTGTGTGCCACATACGTGCATTTGTCCACGGAAGCCAGAAGAGGGTATCAGATCCCAGGGAGCTGGAGCTATATGTGATTGTGAGCTGCTAGATATAGGTGCTGGGAACTGAAAGCTGCCCTTCTGGAAGTTAAACAAGTGCTGTGATCACTGAGCATCTCCCCAGTCCCTCTTATACCTCTTATCAAACATTTATGTCAGTTTATTTTTGCTTTATTTAAAAGTAATATAAATATAGGACAGCTAAATTTTGGTTAAGAGACAAATATATATAAAACATGACCCAGGACAGTTATTAGACAAAGTTAGAAAAGGTAGGCTCCGTAGGCTACCACTTAACATGCAGCCTCAAATCTGAATAATTTTACACAGCAAAGATGATTTATTGACCTTGTCAAAGTGGAAAGGAACCCTTGGTAGTCGCCGAGGGATCAGGGTCCTTTCATGCTGAGAATCCCCTACCCTCTGGTTCCTGAAGATCTTCCCACATAGCCATTAGGTAGAGAGAGAGTAAGAATCACATGGATGAGAGTCTATGTCCCAAGACATTGATCAGAAATCAGTCTATGTCATTAAGTCCAAGGTAACCGAAAGAAGGACTGATGAATACAGTCTTTGTGACCAGAAAGACAAGGGAGTCTGCTTAACAGACCACTGGTAGTCAGGGCCACATGAATTGACAAGGCAATAACAAAACCACAGCCTTATCTTAGGACTGGAGGGGAAGGAGAGAGGGGGAGGGTGGGAGCGGGAGGGAAGTGGGAGGAGAGGAGGAAGTGGAAATTTTGATTTCTAGTATTAATAAAGCAATAACAAGATAACAAAACCACAAAGCAGACATGAGAAACTAAAACCTGTAGGCCTACCACCGCAGCCTCTGTGAAGAAGGTTCAGGATGTCCACTCACTGACCTGTTTGGTCAGGGAGATGCTGTGAGGTTTAAGTCCACCACATGCTGCTGATGAAAGGGTTTTGCACCATCTATCACTCACACCCTCCATTTCTTCTTTGTCTGCTGATCAGCAACAGCATGAAATAAGTCAGTAGCTCCCACACTTAAGGTTATATTGTCTTTTGTGTGAAGATATTTAGTCAACAAACCAAGATTCTCTGAGGGTCAAACACAATAAACACATTCCCCAAACAGCTCCCATGATATATTCATAATTGTAAGGAAGGCTCTAGTAGAGGTTACAGAGCAATGAGGAAAAAATAGGGGTCATTCTCCTTTAAATAAAATTGTGGCATATTTTCTACTAAAATGATTTTTTGAAATAATAGGTAAGCTGTCCCTGTTATTCATAAACATCTTATTTATGCATCTTCACTGTTGTGATAAATTAGCTGGGTTTGTTTTATATTTCCCTACAGTTTACTTTAAATAATCCTTCACAGTCGTTCACCACAAGACCACATAAGGTTCTTTTTTTAATACCTAGAATGCTGAAATAGCACTTTGAGCACAGACTGTACTGAATAACAAGTGTATTGTTTCTGCTCAGAAATGGCATGCAAAAACTTGTTCCTTTCACATTGTTTGTGTGGAGTTTAATCCTTCAAGGCAGCTCTGGATTTTTAAAGCTGTATTATTTGACCCTTTACTCAGACACTACCCGAGTTTTCTTTTTTTTTTCTTTTTTTTTCTTTTATTTTTTTTTATTGAGAAAAGGAAAAAAAACAAGTTTCCACCTCCTCCCAGCC
>NW_004949120.1:3705823-3724025 GCF_000317375.1 Microtus ochrogaster
GCTAAGGAGGTTGAGCATGACCTTAAGTGTCTTTTGGCCATTTGAACTTCCTCTGCTGAGAATTCTCTGTTCATTTCAGTGCCCCATTTTTTAAGTTTTCATTCCCTATATCCATCACCAACACAAAGGCAGCATCTCCTGAACCATACTGTCACAAAATGCTGACCATTTCAGTCAGGTTATTAACAGGGCATGACCCACTCATTTCCATTGAAACCAGCCAGCTCTTCAGTTCCTACACCAAATCTACTAATTCTGGTTCAGGAGCATCACTTATTCAAACTTACTTCAGTTATCTGAGTCTTAGTAATAGAGTTGGATATTTAAATAAAAATTCTTTTAAAAAATTTTTATTCATTTTACATACCAACCACATTTTCCCCTGCCCCTTCCCTTTTCCCACTCTCTCTACCACCTCCCCACCCAAACCATCCCCATCCACACTCCTCAGAAAGGGTAAGGCTTCCCATGGGAAGTAAACAAAGCATTAAGTTGAGGTAGGACCTCCCCACTGCATCAAGCTGAACACGGCATCCCATCATAGCGAATGGGTCCCAAAAAGTCAGCTCAGGCACCAGGGATAGATAGGTCTTGGTCCACTGCCAGAGGCCCTTCAAACAGACCAAGCTATACAGCTGTGGCCCACATGCAGAGGGTCTAGTTCATTCCATGCGGGCTCCACTGCTGTCAGTCTAGAGTCTGTAAGTTCCCACAAACTTGGTTCAGCTGTCTCTGTAGATTTCCCCTTTATACTCTTGACCTCCCTTGCTCATATAATTCCTCTCTTCAACTGCACTCCCAGAGCTCAGCCTGATATTTGGCTCTGGATCTCTACATCTACTTCCATCAGTTACTAAATGAAGGCTCTATGATGAGTTATGGGAGTCACCAATCTGATTACAGAGAAGGCCAGTTCAGGTACCCACTGCACAATGGTTAGGAGTCTTAGCTGGGGTCATCCTCCTGGATTCCTGTGAGTTCCCCTGGGACCAGATTTCTCCCTAACCCTAAAATGACTCCCTCTATCAAGATATCTCTTTCACTGCTTTCCTTCTCTGTCCCTCTCCCAACTCGACCATGCCATTCCTTCATGTTCTCATCCCCAATTCCCTCCCCTCTACTGCCCCACCACCCACTCCCAGTTTACTCAGGAGATCTTATCTATTTCCCCTTCCCAGGGTGATTCATGCATCTCTCTTATCGTCCTCGTTGTTACCTAACTTCTCAGGGACTGTGGATTTTAGCCTGGTTATCTTTTGTTTTATATTTAGTATCCACTTATGAGTGAGTACATACCATGTTTGTCTTTCTAGGTCTGGGTTACCTCACTGAAGCACAATTAATAAAAACTCAGAGAGAGAAATTGAGGTTCAACCTGAAGATCCAAAAAGTAAAGCAGTCAGCCACTGCCTCTTACTTCCATCTTAGTCTGAAGTAGCAATTCTGCCTCTAGGAATCTCAGAATGAGACTGTGTCTGAGTGCTGTCTCTTCTCGTTTTATCATCCATTCTAGGGCTGGGATTAAAGGTGTGCACCACTGGGATTAAAAGCATGTACTGCCTGGTTTTTATGGCAACTAGTCTGGCTACTGGGATTAAAGGTGTGTGTTACCACTGCCTGGTCTGTAAGACTAGCCATTGCTACTGTTTTACTTTCCTGATCATCAGGCAAGTTTTATTTATTAAAATACAAGTAAAATGACAGTACTCCTCATTTAGGATGATTCTTTTTTTAAAAGTTCCATCCATTTTCCTACAAATTTCATAATGTCATTGGTTTTTACAGCTGAGTAATACTCCATTGTGTAACTGTACCACATTTTCTTTATCCATTCTTCAGTTGAGGGACATCTAGGTTGTTTCCAGGTTCTAGTTATTATAAATTGTTCTGCTATGAACATAGTTCAGCAAATGTCTTTGTGGTATGAGAGAGCATATTTTGAGTACATGCCTAAGAATGGTAATTGTTGGGTCTTGAGATACATTGATTTTCAGTTTTCTGAGAAACTACCATACTGATTTTCAAAGTGGCTGTACAAGATTACATTCCCACCAACAGTGAAAGAGTGTTTCCCTTACTCCACATCCACTCTAATATAAGCTGTCATCAATGTTTTTGATCTTAGTCATTTTTACAGGTGTAAAATCTTTTAGAGTTGTTTGATTTGCATTTGTCTGATGCCTAAGGATGTTGAGCAATTCTGTACATGTCTTTTTAGTTATTTGAGATTCTTCTTTTGAGAATTCTCTCTTTAGGACTGTACCTCATTTGTTTAATTGGATTACCTGGTACTTAATGTCTAGTCTCTCAAATTTCTTATATATATTGGAGATCAGTCATCAGTCCGATGTGGAGCTGGTGAAGATCTTTTCCCATTTTGTAGATTTCCTTTTTGGCGTATTTATTGTGTCTTTTGCCTTGAAGACTTTTTAGTTTCAGGAAGTCCCATTTGTTGATTGTTGTTCTCAGTGTCTGTGCTATTGGTGTTATATTTAGGGAGTGGTCTCATGTGCCAATGTGTTCAAAACTATTTCCTACTTTTTCTTCTATCAGGTTCACTGTAACTGGATTTATGTTGAGGTGTTTGATCTTCTTGGGCTTGAGTTTTGTGCATGGGGATAAATATAGATCTATTTGCAATCTTCTACATGTTGACATCCAGTTATGACTGCACTATTTCCTGAAGATTCTTCTTTCCATTATTCAGTTTTGACTACTTTGCCAAAAATCGGGTGTTCATAGGTATGTGGATTGATATCTGGGTCTTCCATTCAATTCTATTGATCCTCCTGTCTGTTTTATAATGATATCAAGTTGTTCTCATTAATATAGCTCTACAGTAGAGTTTGAAGTCAGAGATGATGATGCCTCTAGAAGTTATTTTATTGTACAGGATTGTTTTGGCTATTCTGGGTTTTTGTTTTTCCATATGAAGTTGAGTATTGTATTTTCAAGGTCTGTGAAGAATTGTGTTGGAATTTTGATGGGGATTGGACTAAATCTGTTGATTGCTTTTGGTAAGGTTGCCATTTTTATTATGTGGATCCTACCTATCCAAGAACATGGGAGATCTTTCCATTTTCTGATGTCTTCTTCAATTTCTTTCTTCAAAGATTTAAAGTTCTTGTCATACAGGTCATTCACTTGTTTGATTAGAGTTTCCCCAAGATACTTCATAGTATTTGTGGCTATTAAATGGGGTGTTATTTCTCTGATTTTTTGGCTTATTTATCATTTGTATAAAGGAGGGCTAATGATGTTTTTTGAGTTCATCTTATATCCCACCACATTACTGAATGTGTTTATCTGTTGTAGGAGTTCTCTAGTAGAAATTTTGGGGTCACTTATGTATACTATAATATCATTTGCAAATAATGAAAGTTTGACTTCTTCCTTTCCAATTTGTATTCTGTTGATCTCCCTTTGTTGTCTTATTACTCTAGCTAGAACTACAAGATCTATGTTGAGTAGATATGGAGAGAATGGACAGCCTTGTCTTGTTCCTGATTTTAATGGAATTGCCTTGAGTTTCTCTAAATTTATTTTGATAAATTTGCTGTAAATTTCCTTATTACTCTTAGGTATGTTCCTTGCATCTCTGATCTCTCCAAGACCTTTATTATGAAGAGGTATTAAAGTTTGTCAAAGGCTTTTTCAGCATCTAATAAGATGATCATGTGATTTTTTTCTTTCAGTTTGTTTGTATGGTGGATTACCTTCACAGATTTTTGAATGTTTAACCATCCCTGAGGCATTTTTGGGAGGAGGCCTACTTGATCATGGTGGATAATTTTTTTTAAAATGTATCGTTGGCTTTGGTTTGCTAGTACTGGTCTGTAATTCTCTTCATTTGCTGTATCTTTGTGGTTTGTGTATTAAAGAACTGTAGCCCCATAAAAGAAGTTCCTTATTTGGCAGTGTTCCTTCTGTTCTATGAAACAATTTGAGGAGTATTAGTATTAGCTCTTCTTTGAAATTCTGGTAGAATTCTGTGCTGAAATTATCTGGTCCTGGGTTCTTATTTGGGGGGTGGATGGGAGACTTTTAATGACTGCTTTTATTTCCTTAAGACTTATAGGTCTATTTAAATTGCTTATCTGGTCTTGATTTAACTTTTGGTATGTGGTACCTATCCAGAAAATAGGTTTCTTTCTTTTAAGTGTTCTAATTTTGTGGAGTACAGGTTTTTAAAGTATGACCCGACGATTCTCTGGATTTCTTCATTGTCTGTTTTTATGTTCCCCTTTTCATTTCTAATTTTATTACTTTGGATATTTTCTTTCTTCCTTTTGGTTACTTTGGATAAGGGTTTGTCTGTCTTGTTGATTTTCTCTAATAATCAACTCTTTGTTTCAATTATACTTTGTATTGCTCTGTTTGTTTCTAGTGTATTGATTTCAGCCCTCAATTTGCTTATTCCCTGTCATCTACTTCTCCTGGGTGAGTCTGCGTCTTTTTTTTCCTGTAGTTTTAAGGTATACTATGAAATCACTAGGATAAGAGTTATCCAACTTCTTTACGTAGGCATGTAATGCTATGAACATTCGTTTTAGTATTGTTTTAATAGTGTCCCATAAGTTTGATTATGTTGTGCATTCATTTTCACTGAACTATAGAAAGTCTTTAACTTTTTTCTCTATTTCCTCTTTGACCCAGTAGTGATTCAGTTGAGCATTATTCAGTTTCCATGAGGTTGTAGGCTTTCTGTAATTTGTGGTATTATTGAATTCTAACTTTAAACCCTGGTGATCTGATAAGATACAGAAGTCTATTCCATTTTTTTTTTGTATCAATTGAGATTTTCTTTGTGAACAAGTATATGGTCAGTTTTAGACAATGTTCCATGAGGTGCTGAGAAGAAGGTATTTTGCGTGTGTGTGTGTGTGCGCGTGTGCGTGTGCGTGTGTGTGTGTGTGTGTGTGTGTTTGTGGAATGTTCTATGGATGTCTGTTAAGCCCATTTGAGTCATAGCATCT
Source organism: Microtus ochrogaster (assembly GCF_000317375.1). Taxonomy (NCBI): domain Eukaryota; kingdom Metazoa; phylum Chordata; class Mammalia; order Rodentia; family Cricetidae; genus Microtus; species Microtus ochrogaster. Next base: position 3,710,800 of record NW_004949120.1, read on the forward strand.
GTTAGTTCCCTTATTTCTCTATTAATTTTCTGCCTGGCAGACCCGTCCATTGGAGAAAGTAGGGTGTTGAAGTCTTCCCCATTTAGTGTTGTGGTTTGATGAGCAATTTCACCTTTAGTAATGTGCAGTAGTAGGAGTGGTGGGCTGCTTCCCGCCACCCGGCTAGCTTGCCCCGAAACAATTACACGGAAACTGTATTCTTTTAAATACTGCCTGGCCCCATTAGTTCCAGCCTCTTATTGGCTAGCTCTTACATATTGATCTAACCCATTTCTATTAATGGTTTGTAGCCCACGAGCTGGCCTACCAGCAATGATCTTAACCTGCGTCTGCCTGGAGTAGGAGAATCATGACGACTCCCTGACTCAGCTTCTTTCTCCCAGCCTTCTGTTCTGTTTACTCCACCCACCTATGTTCTAACCAATAAAATGGGCCAAAGCAGTTTCTTTATTTTTTAACCAATGACCTTCCTCCATCAGTAATGTTTTATTTACATATATGGCTACTCTTGTATTTGTGGCATAAATATTCAGAATTGTGGCTTCATCTTGATGGATTTTTCATGTAATAAATATGAAATGTCTTTCTTCATCTCTTTTGATTAATTTTAGTTGGAAATCTATCTTGTTAGATACTAGTATAGCTACATCAACTTGCTTCTTAGGTCTATTTGATTGGAAAGTCTTTCCTAGCACTTTACTCTGAGGTAATGTCTGTCTTTGAAGATGAGGTGTGTCTTGTATGCAGCAGAGCATGGATCCTGTTTTCATATGCATTCTGTTAGACTGTGTCTTTTTAAAGTCTAATTGATTCCATTGATAGTCAGTGATATTAATGAATAGTGATTGTTAATTCTTGTTATCTTTTGGTTTAGTGTGTGTGTTTGTGTGTGTGTGTGTGTGTGTGTGTGTTTCCCTTCTTTGGGATTTGCTGGTGTGGAATTATCTATTGCCTGTGTTTCCATGGGTGCAGCTAACTTCTTTAGGTTGGAGTTTTCCTTCTAGTGCTTTCTGTAGGGTTTGGATTTATGGATAGGTATTGTTTAAATCTGGCTTTGTCAGGGAATATCTTGTTTTCTCCCTATATGGTGATTGAAAGTTTTACTGGGCATAGTTGTTTGGAATGACATCCGTGGTCTCTTAGTGTATGCATAATGTCAGTTCAGAACCTTTTGGCTTTCAGAATCTCCATTGAAGCTGGGTGTAATTCTAATAGTTCTGCATTTATATGTTATTTGGACTTTTTCTTTGCATCTCTTAATATTCTTTCTTTATTCGGTATGTCTAGTGGTTTGATTATTATGTGGTGAGGGGACATGTTTTTTGTCCAGCCTACTAGGTGTTCTGTAATCTTCTTGCATTTTCATAGGCATATCCTTCTTTAGGTTTCAAAACTTTTAGTCTAGTATTTGTTGAATATATTTTCTGTGCCTTTGAATTGGTATTCTTCTTCTATCCATATTATTCTTAGGTTTGATCTTTTCACAGTTTCCCAGATTTCTTGGACATTTTCTGTTATGACTTTGTTGGCTTTAGTGTTTTCTTTGACCAGTGGATCTACTTACTTTATTGTATCTTCAGGGACAGATCTTCTCTCTTCCGTCTCTTGCATTATGTTGGTTATACTTGTATCTATAGTTCCTGTTTTTTTTACCCAGATTTTCCATTTCCAGAATTCTCTTGGTTAGTGTTATCTTTATTGTCTCTATTTCTACTTTCAAGTCTTGAACTTTTTTCTTCACCAGCTTGATTGGTTTTGCTTGGTTTCCTTTAAGGGATTTATTGATTTCTTCCAATTTTTGTTTGTCTTTTTCTTGATTTCTTTAAGGGAATTTTTTTCTTCCTCTTTAATGGCCCCTTTCATCTTCATAAAGTTATATTTAGGGTTGTTTTCTTTCTCTCTGCCTCATCCTCCTCTTTCTTCTTCCTTTCCTTCTTCTTCTTTGTTTGGATGTTCAGGTCTTGCTGTTGTAGAACTACTAAATTCTGGTGGTACTATTTTTTTTTGCTGTTGTTGAATGTACTCTTGTACTGGTATCCACCCATCATTTACTCCAATTGGTGTGTGTGGTGTCTGTGCTTTGAGGGGCTGCTGGTGCCAGGGGTAGATGGTTGGTTCGGAAGGTAGTGGAGTGGGGCTTATGAATTACAAAGTCCAATGGAGGGTGGTGAGGGAGCAGCCTCTCCTCAGGAGCCTTGCCTGTTCTCTAGTTAGTGGAGCTGTGATGAGTCTGAGAGGGGCATGGGGTATATCCTGAAGCCTAGGACCTGGAGACCATGCTGTCCAACTGGGAGACAAGTCACTCACTTCTTGGTCCAAACTGTTTAGATGTTGTAAGAAGCGGGTCCTTTGTTTGTCCCGGCCACCCAGCTAGCTTACACCTGAAATAATCACACAGAAACTGTATTCATTAAAACACTGCTTGGCCCATTAGCTTTAGTTTCCTATTGGCTAATTCTTACATCTTAATCTAACCCATTTATATTAATCTGTGTATTGCCACATGACTGTGGCTTAGTGGCAATATTCTAACCAGCATCCATCCATCTGAGGCATAAGATCCATCGTTTCTCTCACTCTGCCCTTCTTCCAAGTATTCAGTTCTGTCTTCTCCACCTACCTAAGTTCTGCCCTATCAGGCCCAAAGCAGTTTCTTTATTCATTAACCAATGAAAGCAAGACATGAACAGAATAACCTCCTACATCATTTAGAATGTGTCTGTGTCTCGGGAAGCCACTGAGGTCATGGGTGATGGGTAGGTTTGGGGAGTGGAGTGGGACTTGTAGATTACAGGATCCAATGGGGTGGTGGTGGAAAGACCTTTCTGCAGGAGACTTGCCTGCTGACTGGCTAATGTGGCTTTCTAATAATAATTCTTTAATGCAGATTTTCAACCCTAGCATGCCTCCACACCCTCCAGACTCCCTCAGGCCAACACTATCACTGCTATCAGTACTTGTATGTCAAACTACAGATAGCACAGCTTTTACAAGAAAAACACTCCTTGGATGTGACCTACAAACCTGATTGATTCTGAAGAACATAAAAAAGTATAAAAACACTTCTTTTATATTATATCTTGTGAAATAATAGGGAATTGTATAAACCATGTATCTGAAAGACTATCTTGAGCACCAAGTTACTGGAGGCCAAAAGATAATAAGAGCTTGGCTCATGCAGTGGGCAGTCAATTGGGAAGAGCTATCATCACATGCAGTTTGTAGTCAATTGGGAGGAGCTGGCCACATCACAATGCAGCTTGCAATGGTGAGAGAGGGTCACAGTCCTGTCTGTTCGAAAGAATGTTCAAAAAAGTAAAAAACATTTTACCAAAATGGGGATTACAAATTATTCCTGAAAAAATACAGAAAGGAGTTTCTGTCAATTACCTATGTTATAGAATAGGTTTACAGAAAATTAGAACACAAAAGGCACAAATTAGGAAATACTGGTTGAAGACTCTTAATGGCTTTCAAAGATTATTAGGAGACATTTCCAGTTTATGAATGGGATAACACCTGATCTAATAATTCATTTATACAAAACCTTAGATGGTGATAAAGACTTGAATAGTCCCAGATAATCAACAGCTGAAGCGGAAAAGGAATTGACAATTATTGAGAAGAAATTATAGGAGGCAAATGTTGATAAGGTGAATCTAAAACTTAATTGTATTCTAGTCATATTACCATCCAGAACTTCTTCTACAGGAATTTTAATGCAGAGGAATGATATTACCTAAGAATGGATCATTTTTACCACATAAACCAAGTAAAAAAATTAAAAACTTATGTGGAAAAGTCTCTGAATTAATTATAAAAGGTTAATTGAGACTTTGTCAACTAGCGGGTATAGACCCAAAAAAGATTATAGCGCCTTTTACTACTGATGAAATAAAAAAAAAAGTTGTGGGAATACAATGAACCATAACAAAGAGCTTGTGCTAATTTTTTGGAAGAAATTAATAACAACTATCCCAAAAGTGATAGACTTAACCTTATAAAGAGAAATTCTTGGATTCTTCCCTGAATTGTACATGATTCTCCAATAACTGTAGCCCCACACTTTTATACTGATACAAATAAATCAGGGAAGGCCGTTACAAATCAAAAGAATTAAGTAAGATGGAACAAAGCCCTTATAATTTTGTCCAAAATGCAGAATTATATGCTATTCTCATGGTGCTAAGGGGCTTTAAAGAACCTCTTAATATAGTTACTGACTCACAATATGCAGAAAATGTTGTTTTGCATTTTGAAAACACTGAATTTATACCAGATGATACAGAATTGACTGCTGTCATTATTCATACAGGTTCAAGATATAATCAGGAATAGGCTTTGTCCCATATACATAACACACATCTGATCCCATATGGGACTGCCAGGTCCTCTAGCACAAGGTAATGTAGAAATTGATTGGTTACTGTTTGGAAGTGTGTTGAAGGCCTCAGAATTCCATTAGAAACATCATGTCAATAGCAAAGGTTTAAAGAATTTTCTATTACATGGCAACAAGATAAGGAGATTATAGAGAGATGTCCTACTTGTTCTTTCTATAACCAAACACCACTACCTGCAGGGACTAATTCAAAGGGTACTCAAAGGAATAAAATCTGGAAGATGGATGTGTTTCACTTTGCAGATTATGGAAAATTAAAATATGTACACCACACCATTGACACTTATTCAGGTATTCAGTGGGCAACTGCTTTAAGCTCAGAAAAGGCTGAATCATACATTTATTAGAAGTTATGACCATCATGGGTATACCTGCACAAATAAAGACAGATAATGGTCTAGCATATGTCTCTAAAAATGAAACAGTGTTTTGTTTATTATAATATAAAGCATATTACAGGTATATCACACAATCCTACAGATCAGGCAGTTATAGAAAGATCAAATTGAACTATAAAGGATATGTTAACAAATAGAAAAGGATGGAAAATACCACCAAATATAGATTACATAATGCTTTATTAACCTTGAATTTTCTTAACACTAACGAGAAAGAAACAACAGCAGCAGAGAGACATTGTATAAAAGAAAAGTCTTCTGAATTAAATCTGCCAGTGTATTTCAAGGATATGTTGATCTCACAAATGGAAGCCAAGAGATGTGCTATGTTGGGGAAAGACCTTTGCTCTTATTTCCAAATGAGAAGAAAAACTCATCAAAATTAATAAAGATTCACTTTTAAAAGGAAAAATCTCTTGAGAAAAAGAAATGATAGCTCATCCACAGTAATGACAACCATACAGGTGGTAAGGAAACCACATACGGGTAGGGCACAATTCTGCTCTTGCCTTTACAGGAAAACACACATCTTCAAAAATTCAAGAGACTCTGGATGATTGAATGCTGTCAGAAGGAAAAATAACTATCCAATAAGGATCATCAAGCAAAAGAAATATGGCTTGTAAGGACAGTTGATCAACACAAATACATTTATACACACACAGACATACATACACACACACATATATGTGAATATATAGAGCTGGCTTTGGAGTTGGACAATGACTCTGTTCCTCTCTAAATCTAAGAATGTTGTTAAAAAAATAATTCAGAGTTTCTGTCTCATGTCAAGAGCTATCTGATATAGGACAAAAGAAGAAAGAATTTTAAAAATGTTTACCTTTCCTCATATCTATTTTTGTCTCTATCATACCTTTCATTGATTATATATGTCTTTATATGTCTGTATAAATAATGTTTAAGTTTTCCTCAATGCACAATGAATTTTCCTACAATAATCTTTGAAGTGTCCAGGAAGAAAATGGCATCCTACAACAACTCCACCTGGTTGATAAGAGATCATGATGCTGATAGCACTACTATAAGACCTGTTTCAGGTACCAGCTGCTCAAGATGGTTCCAAACTTGGTTAACTGAAATGGTGCACTTTTAAAAATAATTCTCTGGCCAGAATTCTAAATAGGAACCTCAGAAAAACCCTACCAAATACTCAGAGACTATTTGCAATTATACCAGACAGTAATCTTGAAACTTAACCATCATTTTACTTTTACAGGATCCCATAGAAAAAAACACCGCCCCCATGACAGCTGGAAGTAATTCTAGAAGACGACGTCCCCTCTCCCAACAAAGTTTGTCCTTAGGGTTAGGGACATCATTTAGGGGTTGATTAAAATTGTTATAGGGTTGGGGGTTGGAGGAAAATTATGTAAACTCAGGGATCTCTTTGGAAAAAAAGAGAGGAAATTGGATAAGATAATAGATTAGTGTGAGCTTACGCACACTAATAATAATAGTGAGTAATGGAGTGAATACTTGTGAATGGTTATTTATAGGCAATTTACATTGGTATAGATTCTTGTATGTTGATACAAATTTGAATTATATTGAATATGTTCCTATTTTCCTCTACAATATTTCTATACCTAGGCAAAGTTATTTTGTCATATTGTATACATGCATGCTTCTACCTCTGCTTCAGACATTTTGCATATTGATACAAATTTAGGATGTATTTATCATATTGCAATATATATTTCTACCTCTGAGCAAGATACTTACACATTGTTTACATTTGGAGGTTATTGTCCTCATTTGTTGCACAGTTGTTTAAAAATTTTTAATGTTCTAATATGAAGTCTTAGTCTTTAAGTTATATAGGTATTAAGATTCATAGGTCTATAGTCATCCGTGTTTATCATGCTTATAGTTAGACTAATCAGGTTCTTAGGTACATAGAGATTGTATTCTGCAAAGATAAGCAATCTTCAACCACTTCAAAGAGTTGTAGAACATGGCATTTTAAAAACTTAGGGTTCTGTTGAATTGAGACATGATTGCTCCTTGCAGCACTGATCTATTCCTGAGAGAATGTTGAGCACTGAAGACACCCCACTTGGTGCTTGTTTTCTTTCTTTCTTTCTTTCTTTCTTTCTTTCTTTCTTTCTTTCTTTCTTTCTTTCATGCTTCTTTCTTTTATTAAGCTCTACATTTTTCTCTGTGCCCCTCCCTCCCTTCCTCTCCCTTCCCCTTCAACCATCTCCCAAGGTTCCCATGTCCCAATTTACTCCAGAGAACTTGTCTTTTCCTACTTCCCATGTAGATCAGATTTATGTATGTCTCTCTTAGGGTCCTCATTGTTGTCTAGGTTCTCTGGGATTATGATTTGTGGGCTGGTTTTCTTTGCTTTATGTTTAAAATCACTTATGACTGAGTACATGAGATAATTGTCTTTCTGGGTCTGGGTTACCTCACTCAAAATGATCTAGCTCCATCCATTTACCTACAAAATTCAAAATTCAAGACATCTGGGTTTTTTTTTCTGCTGTATAGTACTCCATTGGCAAAACTGGTTTTTGGGCAAGGAACTGCCCATGCATTGACCACTGACAAAATGCATAATGTCAGGACAGGACAAGCAGAATACAAGAAAAAAAGATTGTCAAATCTTGCCAAGACAGAGTATGATGATTTTGAAAATTTCCCTGCCTCTGAAAAGGATCTGTCAGTTACTCTAGACCTTAGCCAAAATTGGTTGCTCCAACATTGCAAATGAGACTTTGGGTGATTGCCCAGGTAGCCAGTTGCTTCTGCCATTTGTTGCACATTTTGGAAGTTGGTTGACTACATGTTCTGCTAACTCAAGTAATATTATTTCCTTTCTCTGGTCTTCATTGGGGTTGAAGACTATATAGTTGTATTTACTTTCCTCTCATGACTTGGCCAAGTTATTTATTATATAAGACTTAAACTCATTAGGATAGGTTAATTATTTAAATATTTATTACATGTTTCTTGTTTGATACTCTTTATGCTGGTTGTAATTTTAAGTTTTATACCTGATATTTGTTCTTACTGTATATAACTTTGTATTAGGCTTAGAACTTTCTTATTTAAATGAAAGGGGAGGGAGATACTGTAGGAATTTCTACCACCAGTAGCATTTAAGTTACCTGCCCACTTGGGCATGGCTTCTTGTACTATATATGCTGATGTAAAGTATGCATCTGGCCTCTCTTCCAGGTGCATGATTCGGTTCCTGTTCGCCATTTGTACAGAGGACTGTAATCTGTGAGTCTATCTTCTATTATACTCAATTGTGAGCTAGTGTGGGATTTCTTTTAAGTGTCCGTATTCAGTCACACACAGTAGATTATGAGCACAGACATGGCCCTTAGTGGCAGTAGGGACCCAGACATCACCATGATCTTCAGGTGGCAGCACAGGCCACTCACATCAACATGGCAGCTGAGCCTATGGAGATCAACATGGCCATGGATATTTCAAGGTCCTTGTTTTATTCTTCAGCTATGCTGCATTTCTCGGGGCCTACTGTAGTAGTAAGACAGGCCCCACTTTCTCCTTGTGTGCTAATGATAATCTTTGCTTTTTGCACATCCATTCCTTCATATTTTACGGTGAAGGCTTAGTCAAGTATTGAATTCTCTAGTCTAGAAACATTTATCGCTCAGTTTTATGTAACTGGTACTTAGAACAATGACTAAAACATAGCTCTTGATTGTAGAACTACATTAAATATATTTAGTATTAATAAATATTCAATACTACCTGAAATATATTATATATCACTTATAATATATTCTATTTATTATCCATAACAATTTTAAAATAAACTGGATAGAAAATTTTGTCAAGAATCAGACAAGAAGCTATGGCAAGGATTTAGGATGTTAGAAGCATGTGGCAGGCTTCAGGATTCAAGTTTGACTCATGATTTGCAGTTACAAATAAAGTTTCATATGAAGGTTTTGGGGTTGTTGTTGTTTTGTTTTTTTCTCAAGTCAGGATTTCTCTGTGTAACAGCCCCGCACTGTCCTGGAACTTGCTCTGCAGACCAGGGAGACTTCTGCTGTCTCCAGAGTGCTTGGGTTATTAGCGTTGGCCACAACTGCCAGGGCAGATGCAGGTTTCATATCGATGTAATTCTTCAGCATTTTTTTTTTACTTAAATACGAAGAGATGTAACTGTGATAGTATTTGCTAATACTGTTTAGTTTTGTTGAAAATCATCAAAGTGTCTACTTTATCTACCCACAAGCAATAAAGGATATTCCCCATGGCTCTAGATCTGAACCAGGCTTTCTACATAGTCTAGACATTGGATATTTAAACAGGAATGCAGTGAGTGGCTCCAAACTGTGGAGAATCATTGAGATGTCAGGATTTCTATTGCTCCTTCTTGGAAAGGAAAGGGTTTATTTGGCTTATACTTCCACACTGTAGTCATCAATGAAGGAAGTGAGAACAGAAACTTGAGCAAGGCTGTAACCTGGAGGCAGGAGCTGATGTAGAGGCCATGGAGGATTGTTGCATACTGGCTTGTTCCATATAGCTTGCTCAGTCTGCTTTTTTACAGAACCCAAAACCACCAGCCCAGGAGAGTGTCACCCGCAATGGGCGTGGCCCTCCCACATCAATCACTAATTAAGAAAATGGCCTACAAATTTGCCTATAGCATCATCTTATAGAGTCATTTTCTTAATTGAAGTTCTATTTTCTTGGAAGACTTTAGCTTATGTGGAGTTTACATAAAACTACCTAGCACACTGAGCCATCTATAGACTTTTCTCACACAAAACAAACAAAGAATCATGAACAAATAATATCAATATTTTGGTTCTTAGACTACCTAAAAGTCACTTAAGAAATATGTAAAACAAAAATATCTTGTTTGGTTTTTGCACTACTGGCATTTAGCATCATCAGAGGCTGGGATGTCATCACTGATTTCAGAATTAATCTAATTTATTAGTTTTAAGTCTCTTTAGGGAGAAGATGCCAGAAAGTCAAGACTCCAGTTGAATCTGGTTAGTCTCCCAGAATGGAATATCTTCATTCAAAAGTCTTAGAACAAGCATTATGGTTGTGGATATATTTTGTTGCTTCCTCCCATCCCTTTTAATTTGTTGCTTTTATCTCCAAAAAATCTCTTTGTTTTCAATCTCCTTGACTCAGATTCCAAATGTTTTCATGTATGTTTCTACAGTACCTAAGAGTTGGCCAAGGAAGCACAGACCTTTTGCAATAGACACATACTAAGGAGATGAGAAAAGGGCAACTGAACAAGCAGAAAGGAAACAGATCACACACATTTAATAATACTTTTTATAGACAAAGCATTTTTTAACTTTATGGTCAATATGACAAGTCTTAAATAGAAAGGTCAACAACATCATATACCATTTCTTTCCCTTCCTTTAGTCATTACAATTAATGTGACAGCAGCCAAGTCTCTAGTTTACTCCCACTGTAGCTGCTATATGTGACAAATCTGGAAAATAAAGATGATGGTAAATAACTTTTGAGTTCAAATTGTAGGAGTATAGTTTATTATCCATGAATCTACCTACTTATCTACCTACCAATAATTCAATCATTGATTTCTCTCTATCTTTCCATTTTTTTTTTTGATCACAAATACTATGAAAGCCCATTGCTGTGCTATGAGGATATCCCTGAAAGGAACTGAGGTTTCTAGCCAACAGTGCCTAAAGACCTAGTTACTAACAACCATTCTGTGTGACCCACTGCCAAGCTAGAACTTCTATTTCCACAATATCCCTCAATAAGCACACAGAAAACTGGCTTGCAACTTGTGAAGTTTGTTGAGCTGGAATCATCCAGTTAAGCCACTTCTAAATGTTCAACCCCAAAAAGCTATTTAAAAAAAGAAAAACATTAGCTGTTTTAATCTATTAAGCTGGGAGATGGTTGCTATACAGTAATAGGTAGGTAATACAATATTCTTTGATGTTTTCTTTCTGTTTTAAGGCTGTTCCAGAATATTTTAACATAATAATCTAGGCTGCTACCTCCACCATAGCAGTGATGTTGACAGAAGACAAAATTGCCTTTCTTGATGTGGTGGTTTAAATAACAATGCTCCCACTGTGTCAGATAGTTGAATGCTTAGTCACCAGGGAATGGCACCATTTGAAAGGAATAGAGGGATTAAGAGCTATGATCTTATTGGAGAAAGTGTGTCATTGAGATTGGGCCAAAGCAAGGGATATCTACCAAGAAGAGCTGCAAAAGGGGAGTGGAGCCAGCCCAAGAGAGAAAGAAGTGTGTTGCAATCAAAGAAGTTGAAAACAGTTCGAGTTCTGAAGACTGCATTGACATCAGACATGGAGATGCAGAGTTCGGAATTGACCTGATGGTTTTCAGACTTACTTTGATCCACTATTTCCTAACTGCTCCCTTTGATGTGGGATGTTCTGTATATATGTTGCTTCTACTGGTTAATGAATAAAACTGTTTTGACCTATGGCAGGGCAGAATATAGTCAAACTAGAAAAGATATAGAGAGAGAGTAGACAGAGTCATTGAAATGCCATGTAGCTGAGGAAGGAGAAAGATGCCAGAAAACCTTACCTGTAGGCCACAGTCTTCTATTCCTTCCAAATGGCACCATTCCCTGGTGACTAAGCATTCAACTACCTGACACAGTGGGGGCATTGTTATTTAAACCACCACATCAAGGAAGGCAATTTTGTCTTCTGTCAACATCACTGCTATGGTGGAGGTATCAGCCTGGATTATTATGTTAAAATATTCTGGAACAGCCTTAAAACAGAAAGAAAACATCAAAAAACATTGTATTACCTACCTATTACTGTATAGCAACCATCCCCCAGCTTAACAGATTAAAGCAGCAAATGTTTCTATTTTAAAAAATTACTTTTGGGGGTTGAACATTTAGAAGTGGCGTAAGTGGATGGTTCCAGCTCAACAAACTTCACAAGGTTGAAGGCCAGTTTTCTGTATGCTCATTGAGGGATATTGTGGAAATAGAAGCTCTAGCTTGGCAGTGGGTCACACAGAATGGTTGTTAGTAACTAGATTAATAGAAATGGGTTAGTTTAATTTATGAGAGCTACTTAGGAAAATGCCAAAGCTATTGGTCAAGCAGTGTTGTAACTAATATAGTTTCTCTGTGATTATTCAGGTCTGGGTATATTGTAAGGACCCCACTAGTGTGTTCCTGGCTGCCCTACACTTGTTTGCTTCCTGGCTACCCAGACTCCTGAATAATCACATAGAAACTATATTAATTAAATCACTGCTTGGCCAATTACTTAAGCATATTGCTAGCTAACTCTTAACATTTAGAATTAACCTATCTCCATTATTTCATATTTTACCAGGAGGCTCATAGCCTACCAGCAAAATTTCAGCATGTCTATCTCTGGCAGGGCTACATGGCTTCTCCTTGACTCAGCCTTCTTCTTCACAGCATTCAGTTTAGTTTTCCCTGTCTAACTAAGATCTGTCCTGCTATAGGTACAAAACAATTTCTTTATTCATTAATGGTAATCACAGTATACAGAGAGGAATCCCATATCATAGGTGGCTGGTAAATGAACAAGTAGTCTCTGTCTACAAAATGGTGCACCAATGTGTGGCTATTACATCCACATAAAACTTGAGAGAGCTTGGGAAGGAATTCTAGACACAAAGAAACAAAGTTAAGCACAGATCCTTGTTAGCAGCATTTTCTCAGGTTGGCTCTGTTTGCTAGAGGCAAGTAGAACTATGATTCCTTATAAAGAAGGCTTTCTGACTCAGTGTTAGCAGCAGAAACTGCATGACTCCTTTAAGAGCCAGATTTCTGATTCATGATAGTACTGTTAAGGAACACTTAAATGGGGTCTGTGAGCAGTGTGTTACAAATTGTTTAATGGTGACATAGACCTCTTGCATCCCTAGAGCTGAAGTGGTGAGCAAGGCTTGGGAATGAGGCAAATTCCTCACAGAGGCGGTGAACATACCTCACCATGTTGGACTGGGCAGAGCATAGCAGGCAGGGAAGTTGGTCCTAAACATGACCAATTAGCATTAAAAAAATGAAGATCCTGTTTAGAAGAAAATGATTACTGATATGCAATAAAGATAGATTCAAACCAAAATAAACCTCTGAATGGGTTACAGTGTGCTTAAAATATATATATAGGCTTAGAAGAGAGAGGAAAAAGAATATAGACAAGAGTACAGACAATCATAAATTAAAGGAGTAAAGATAATAAAATAAATATTAAAAAGTAATAGAGTTAAAAAGTAAGCCACATAAAGGTGGAAAATACACAGAAAGACTGGGTTATATGTATTATTGTATTTTCTTTGAGTTTTTTGATTGTGAATGAGCTCAGTACAAAGAAACACTTCATTGTAAGGGTTGCTAAGCTAAACCAACACACACGTATGTATATATATATATATATATA
>NW_004949120.1:3724945-3775319 GCF_000317375.1 Microtus ochrogaster
GGCTCCCTTAACTAAGAATTGTGCTTCCATACTCCCCTATCCAACCTTCCTTTATCCCAATCCTCCTTTTCCCCAAGTTCCCTCCATCCTCCCTTTCTCCCTTATCTCTCCCCGTCTCCCCTTACCTCCCTCCCACCCCACCCCCAAGATCCCAATTTTCTCCCCGGCAATTTAGTCTACTTCCCATAGCCAAGAGGATAACTATGGACTAGCTCTTATAGACTAGGCTGGCCTTGAACTCACAGAGATACACCCATCTCTGCTTCTCTAGAGTTTTGGGATTAAAGGCATGTGCTACCACAGCCTGACTCAACATATGTATTTTAAAGGTATCTTGACTCAAAAATTTGAATCTAAGAATATGCTACTTTGGAATAGAGGTTCTGCTTTTGTTTCCACAGAAGATGAGAACCTGTGGATTCCTTCCAGGCTAATGCGGTTTGATGGAACAAGATCCCTTGGAAGGTCTTCATGAACCCTGAGAATATTTTGCCTATAAGATAAAAGAAAGGAGTTTGGAGAAAACTATATCCAAATTCCCCAAATGGTTGTTTATAAATGCTTGTTTTTATTTAAAGAGAGATATTCTATAGAGATAAATACTATACATTGGTATGGATCTTGGTTTATTGACACAGATTTAAGGTCAATTTTGTGATACTATGTACATATACAAATATATTTCTATTCTTGTTTAAGGTGTTATGTTTATGTAGCTCATTTAAAAATATAATGTATAGTTAAGAAATACAGATTAATAGATAATAATTTATAATAATCAAACTTTTAGTCATGTTAGGTTTTCTAGATATACAGATATATTTCAGTTAGATAAATAATCCACAACACTTCAAAGACTTATAGAATATGGCATTTAAAATATTTTAAAAACTTAGACTCTTCTTGACAGTGAGACATATTTGTAGCACCAATTACTTCAGAGAAGTAGATGGTCATTGAAGAAACTTGTTATAAAATTTGCCTTCAATGTGACAAGGCTAGCCATTTGGGTAAGAAACTGCTCTTGCCTGGACTTCTTGAAAGTATGCTGTATGAACTGAACATGCAGGACTCATGGAAAAGTGACTACCGAACTTTCCAAAAGATGGAACAGTCCTTCAGGGTTCTTGCTTCACAGAAGAAACTGCCAGACATTCTACAGGACACAGAAGAAAGCAACTGATAAACTTTGCCATTATAAGGCAGAACAGATCTTCAAATTTCCTACTTAATGGAAAAATCTGTTGGATACTATGGGCCTGTAGGCTGAAGATGGACACTTCAATTTTACAGAAGAACTTTGGGCAACTGCCCAGGAAGTGAGATGCCTCTTTCAATTCTAGAACTTTGGAAGTTGCTGGCAAGGTACTTCCCATTTACTTAGGCAATATCATATCCTTCTGGGGTGTTTGTTGGAGTTAAATACAGATAATTATAATTTCCGTTAGTTAGAACAAAAGGGAAATTAAATATGAAATTTTAGACTCACAAAGATAAAATAGATGATAGATTATTTTCTTTAATTTTGTCAGTTATAAATAGAGTAAATATTATAACTATAATTCTTGCTTGATAATTGTCTTGCTATATGTAATTCTACTATGTTAAATTAAGACCTTCCTTTTTATTTAGATGGGAAAGGTGAGATGATGTAGGATATCCTGTACATGTGTTGCTTTTATTCATTAAATAAAGCTGCTTTGGCATATGACTGGGTAGAATGTGGCTAGGCTTGAAGAGATAGAGAGTAGGCAGAATCAGAGAGATACCATGTAGCTACTACAGGAGACAGATGCAGGAAACCTTACCAGTAAGCCACAGTCTCATGGTGATACACAGATTAATAGAAATGGGTTAATTTAAGATATAGGAGCTAGCTAGGAAAATGCCAAAGCTATTGACCAAACAATATTGCAATTAATATGTAATTAATTAATTAAACAAACAAGCAGTTTTCATTTAAATCTACATGGTCAGTGAATATAGGGAGTTTTGATCTGTTTTTTTTGGGGGGGGGTTGATTTTAGACAGGGTGACAATTAAGAGATTGCTATCAATCTCAGAAGAGACTTTTGAGTTTAAATGGTGTTGAGACTGTGAAATATTTTTGATGCTTTTGAAGCCTAACTGAATGTATTTTTCATTATGATATGCCTATAAGCTTATAGGGGCCAGGAATGTGCTGATCAGAATAAAAATGGATCTCATAGACTCATACATTTGAATGCTTATTCACCAGGGGGTGGCACTATTTAGAGGAACTAAAAGGATTGTGAGGAGTGGCTTTGTTGGAACAAGTCTGTCCCTGGGGGTGGACTTCGAAGTTTCAAAATCCATGCCAAGCCCAGAGTCTGTCTCTGTCTCTGTTTTGGTGTCTCTCTCTCTCTGCTTATGGGAGCAGGATGTAGCTCCCAGCTACCTACTCTAATGGCTACCTGCATGCTGCTACTCTCCCCACCACAATGATATTGGTCCTGAAACTGCAGCCAAGGCCCCAGTTAAATGTTTTCTTTTTTACGAGTTTCTTTGGTCATGGTATTAATACATAACAATAGAACAGTGACTAACACAAGAACCCTGTCTAATATTACAGGTACAGAAAATAAAATGATAGTACCATGTAATTTTTTGGTAGTACCTGGATACTTATAGCTTCTATCAGCCCACCTAAGAACTTTGTTTATAAACTATCAACAAAAAGAACTAGAAAGTATCCTGTGCCTCAAGTAAAACACTCTTACATAATAGAAGTTATAAACATTAAAGAAAGGTTGTGTCCTTTAGAAGAGAATCAAGTCAACCTAAACAAAGAAGTATTCTAGAACAGTTGCTGCCAGAGGCCATTGAAGCAGGTATGGCAAAGATAATGATGCCATGAGGACACTATAACTACCATTTGGGGAGTGCTCCAGCCAAACGCCCTATCGTGCTTACTCATTGTCTCCTTAGCTCAAAGTCATAAGAATGATTATGATTCTGCATCTACTGACTAGGGAACCAAGACTTTGGGGTTGGAAAACTTTAAGACCTGTGTTTCATATCAGATCCCTTGTAAATGGCAGAAATAGAATATGTCTTAGTAGTTTATAAAATGAATCTGCTCTCTGTTTATGTGAAATTAGGTCTCTTCTCTTTTGTATCTTTAATAAACTACATTCTGAATCTCATTGCATTTACCTACACAGTGAATATACTGACAATACCATTTTATTTTTCTTTTTTATACTATAACATAATTCCATCATTTTTTTCCTTCCTTTCTTCCTTCCAAATGCTTTCATAGATACTTCCTTGTTTTTTCCAAACTCATGACTTTTTTTTACTGCCTACTGTTACATGCATATATACACACATACACATCCCTAAATATAACTATCTCAGTCTATAAAATGTTATGTTACTTGCGTATGTTTTCAAGGTTGACCATTTGGTACTGGATAATCAATTGGTGTACTTTTCCCTGGAGAAGACTATTTCTCCAACTCTCAGCATTCTTTGGTTACCTATACTTCTTTGTATAATGTTGAGGCCTCGTGGGCTTTCCTCCATCCACTTTGGCATGTCTATTGATGTCTACTATCCTTGCTTAGCCCATCTTGGGCAGTCATGTTGGTGAGACGTTATAAGTATAGATTTTGACATTACTAAGTGACACAACCTCATAGCCACACCCCTAATTCCATGGTTCTTGCAACCTCATATACCCCTTTATGTAATATTCCTTAGCCCTTAGATGAGAGAGTGTTTTGTAGACCTATCCCTTGGTATTAGTCTCTATAGCTCTGCATTTTGGTTAGTTGTGATATTTTTTGAGACAACATTCATTGCAAAGAAGTTTCCATGATGAGATGTGAGAGCTATACTTTTCTGGGGTATAAAGACTGGTCCTAAGATTATTGTTAGAGTTGAGTTGAGTAAAGTGGTGGTTGTAGGTTCTCCTCCAATATCCATTGCTTCACTAACATTGAGTGGTTGGCTAGGTTTTCAGTACTAGATACATTTTCCCTACAATAAAGGAGTTGTTGGTTACACCAAAGCATGTGTGCCTCTACTGCATCGTTAGGGTTCTTTGTTGCTGTGCTTAATAGGTACCATCGCTGGTTTGGACATCTGTTTGCTTCCCTCCTTTGGAAAGCTTGCCTGGCACATTCTTGTACCATAAAAGCTATTTCTCAAAAAGGAGGCAATCACGTCAGTTCTAGCTCAAGAAATGTTTACTTTTTAGATTGCTATAAAATAGTGCATAACAGACACAGTATATTTGGTCATTGGTACATAATTGTAGCAAAGTGTTTTGTGGAGTTTCATGTAACACAGTGCTAGATCCTGATTCCTTTCAGTGTTCATAAATCCCCCTAATTCCTCTGGATTTCATTCTGTGATTGACAATGTGTTTTCTCAAAATATAGCTTCTTTCCTGTAGTTGGAAAGACTATTATTTGCCCAATTACCCGATAGGTTACGTACTTGAAGGTTATATTCCTAAACTAGCATTCTCAGCTTTCATTGATTTATTTTTATTAGCCTGAATTGTCATCATTGAGTCAAACACTGTTCTGATACATTTTCTGAGCCTGAAAACAGAAAGGTCAGATAGGAGCAAAAATTTAATTCACATAAAGAAATCTATTCTGAGGAGTATGACATGGTGGTGTGTCTTATGTAGAAGGCCCTGTCTCCTTTAATATAGGACCATTTTAAGCCTCTATAAAATCCTATTGCAGTATAAAATAAAAAGGATAATAAAGATAAATAAAACATATTCAAAGTATTGTGGAAGTACGGAAGTCTTATGGCACAACATTAACTTCCTTATAAACAGCAGCATCTAGATGTCCCTTTTAGAAGCTCCTTTACATGTTTAGAGTCAATGCCATGGTCTGTGTCTCTCATTCCACCATGCACTGAGCTCATTCAGAGAAGAGTTTGGGGAGTCTACTATTCAATAATTGGGACATAGGGGGATTCCAGCTCCCTGACTTACTATTTTATATTAAAACAGCCATTTCCCTTTTTAAGATTCCTCACCCCTTTTCTGATATACATCTCTCTCTAGGCCTTTATTTATTCACTTTTTAATTGTATAACACTATCAAAGAGGTCTAAACCCAACACTGAAAAGAAATCTGAATTTTCTTACTGATGCATATAAAATCGTAGTCAGCTGGATTTTAGTCATGCTGTGCTCTGTGGGGATCAGGAAACAAAAGGGTGAAGGACAGTGGCTGCCGGGTATCTTAATAAGATGCAGATCAGCCAAGGAGCATCAGACCATCAAATCCAGGGTCTGCGCAACTGCACACCTTTCGTTAGTCTTGGAATGGGCCGAGATGGATTCGGGGCTTTATTGAAAGATCATACAGGATGACTGCGAAATCCCATTACTTGTTGATTAAGTATTGATTGCCTCAGTATTAACAAGCCAGCTAATATGAAGTGACCTCTGAGGCCAGTGGTTGGGGGGAGGGGAAGACAATTTACTAAAACAGGCAGGCAGATGAATACAGGGCTGGATTTGCTCTTGGCTTTTAGCTTTGGTTAAAATGTCACACTCGATAGTGCAGATCAATGCCCACTTTATTTCCTCACGGCCGTCTTATTACCATCATGAGGCTGCCTCCTTTGATGCTTTCTAATGACCCTCTGAACCGCCTGCTCAGCTCATTCTCTGCTTTCAACTAAAAGGAAAGCCCTTGCTGCCCCTTGCTGCTGATAGAGAGGCCATGGCTGCAAGGTTGGGCCAGGAGAACCAGCCAAGCATTGCCTGGGGTCAGTAGGCTTGCTCTGTCGCTGCCTTTCTCCTTGTCCTCTGCTTTCCTCTGAGTGTCCTCAATATCAAAACTCAGGTCTTTTCTCCAAATTTCTAAGTCATGTTGAGATTCTGCTCAGATCTCCTGATCAAGGTCATCCTGGAGGTCAAAGCTTGCACAGCTTCACTCAATACTATAGAATCTATAGAAAGGGAACTCTTGCCTGCTATTTAGAATTTGCTCCTCCCACCCAGAAATGTATGCCTTTGATAACGGTTAAAGTAAGTAAGTAATTAAATACCTCAACAACAAAACCCTCTGCATCTCTTCAGTTAAGCAAACTGAGATTCTGGGTGACCCACAGCACACACCAGTTAAGTGAACATGACAAGGTAATCCAGTGCTGGGGAAACCACAGTATCCTCTTCAGTCTCTACAAAGGAGAGTTGTGAACATTGGCTATTATTTTGGAGTGGTATTGGCTTCTATGCTGCACAATACTCTCCTAGCTACTTAGTCTAGCTTTCTATAGGTATAAATATTTTATGTGCTGGGCAGTGTAGGGATTCATCAATGCCCTGCTATTGGCCAGAGGTCTGACTCCAACTTTGTGCATCAGAAAGAGGAGGGAGAAGTGAATCTCGTAAAAACTTTCTCCCTGGCAGACACACTCAATTGGTGTCTGAAATAAAAAGGTTTCCAACACTGGATGGCTAGAGGGAGGGAACGGGAGAACAGAGAGGAATCTTCAAGCTCTCTCAGGCTGCTATTCAAAGCCGATGTCGACCTTAAGATGAAAACCACAGTAATTTCTCTGGGGCTTTAAGAAACTGCTTCCATAAGTTTTGTTGCTGCAGAATTCATAATTTAAGAGCTCTTCCCATTTATTCCAAGCTAAATTGTGTGAATAAAGAGTATTTCTTCTTTTATTTAACTGTATCAATCTTCTTTTCTCAGGGTGGTTCCACTCAAAGTCTTATGCAGAAATACAGTCTTTCATAAATAACACTATCTATCTTTTCATTTGCTCTTCTCTGTCATTTCCTGGTCTGGCAGGATCATTTACCAAATGCCCCCACCCCTACCCTTCTTTCTGCTTCACTATTGTTCATTCAATGAACTACAATCATTAAACATTTATTGAATGAAATATGTATATAAGCATACACACAGAGAGAAGGATAGAGCAATAAGTTGCTACTCAAAGATTTGTTGAATGAGTCAGATCATTTTTGATATTTTTATTGAATTCATGAAGTTTCTGCATGTCTCAGTACATGAAGACCAGCTCTCTTTCTGAGAATTTTGGAAGTGATCATAGTTAAAAGGGCTTTCATTCTTCCCCAACCCCATGACCCACAATGAATTTGCTTGAAAATCATCTATAATAATGAGCCCAATAATGAAAGAAACTTTTGGAAGAAAACATAAAATTCCCAGAAAGAATATTCTACACTTTCTGTTCCCAGGAACTCCCACATGGAATGGTGTTCTATTTAATCTTTCTGCATAACTATGCTTGCCTGAGAGAATTCTTTAGCTTACAGAAGATGTACAATATGGGGAAACTGTAAGTGGTCTCATAAAAAAAACTCTCAAAGTTTCAAGACTTTATTATACTGCAGGATGGGTGGGGATAACAAGGTTTCAGAAGAAAATTTCCTTAAGTTTTTGAGTAGGTCCAAGGTCTGCTATTATACCCAACAGACTTTCCCATAACCATTTATAATATTAGTGGAATTCTGACAGATGATTAGAATGTGAATCGGGGTATCAATTATTTTGGGTTAGTCATATCTTGAAAAGGTTAGTGGTGTACCCCAAAAAAGGCACATAAGCTTTCTCACAGTAAAATTTGAATTCCACACCTTCACCTGGTCTCCTACTATGGTGAGCTGACCCATAAGTGTTCCATACTTATCACTTCAGATCTCAGTTAACTCAGGCTGTGTCTTGCACAGTTACTTGCTGCTGGGCTCATGTACTTCCTTGTAGGTCCTTTCTTCTAATGGACAGATGATTGGTGGAATTCAAGATCCAGTAACAAAAGAATTATGTCATTAGCAAGTGATGCCAAAAAAAAAAAAAACAGATAAGCAGCATTAGATGTCTGTTCAAAATCCATTATCCAATTTCTTGGTCCTTGTTTCATTGCTGTGAAGAGACACCACGGCCAAACAATTTTATAAAAGAAAGCACTTAACTAGGGCTTGCTTACACTTCCCAAGACTTAGTCCACTCTCATCATGGCAGGGAGCATAGAGGGATGCATGGCACTAGAGTAGTAGCTGAGAGCTACATCCTAATCCAGAGACAAAGAGGGGGAGAGAGAGAGAGAGAGACAGAGAAAGAGACAGAGACAGAGAAAACACTGGATTGCCTTGGGCTTTTGAAAAACCTCAAAGTCTACCCCCAGTGACACACTTATTCCAACAAGTCACACCTCCTAATCCCAATCCTTTCAAATAGTGACATTCCCCAGTGAATAAGCATTCAAATATATGAGCCTATGTGAGTCTTTTTTATTTAAATCAGCACATTCCAGTCGCTAACCCCATAGGCTTATAGCCACATCATAATGAAAAATCCATTCAGTTCAACTTCAAAAGTACTAATAATCTTTCACAGTCTCAACACTATTTGAAGTCCAAAGTCCAAATTCTCTTCTGAGACAGATGGCAATCTCTTAACTGTCACCCCCTCTAAAATCAATCCCAAACAGCAGATCACATACCTCCAATATACATTGGCAAAGGATCTACATTACCATTCCAAAAGTAGAAAAGAGAGCCCAGGAAGGAAATAGTGGACCAAACAAGTCTGAAAACCAGCAGGTCAACACCAAACTCTGCATCTCCACATCTGATGTCAAAGCACTCTTCAGGACTCCAACTCCTTTCAGAGAGAGGCCAACACACTCTCTCTCTTGGGCTGGTTCCACTCCGCATCTGCGACTCTTCTTGGCAGCTATCCCGCGGCTTTGGCTTCTTTATCTTGAAGACCTTGGGTGAAGCAAGTCAGGCTTCACCTTCACAGCTTCACACAAAGGCCTCCAGGCAGGGACACGCCTGACACAGACCTGGCCTCAGTGACTTCTTAGCTGCTAAGGGAGATTCCACAGCCCCTTTCTTATGACCTCTACTTTAAAACCAGAGCCACGTGGCTGAAGCTGCCGAGCTCTGCTGTTTCATGGGACTGAAACTCCTTTAATTACATCTGCATCTCTTTTCTGTTGTGGATGTTTTCCTTCACTTCTTATGCTTTTAATTTTAATTCCTTTTCACAAGCTGGAAGCTTAGCTGGGTGGGGCGTCACCACTCCCTTTCTTCCATTTAGCATCAGATTTTTCTTTTTTTTTTTTTTTTTTTTTTGTTTTTCGAGACAGGGTTTCTCTGTGGTTTTGGAGCCTGTCCTGGAACTAGCTCTGTAGACCAGGCTGGTCTCGAACTCACAGAGATCCACCTGCCTCTGCCTCCCAAGTGCTGGGATTAAAGGCGTGCGCCACCACCGCCTGGCTTTTTTGTTTTTTTTCTGGCAGATTTTTCTTTATTTTTTCCTTTTTCTCCTTGAGCACTGGATTTAGCTCCATTACACTTCCTGGTGCTCCATTTCTTTTCTTCTGTACATTAGTATTTGTCCTTGTTTCACTTGCACGTCTTCATTATAGATCTGCATAAGTCTGGTCACTAAACACCGCACAGTAGAGTCAATACGAGGCTGTCTTGTAATAACCTCTGCAAATGCCATTAATCCAAAACTCTTCAATTTTGCCTCAAGTAGATTTTTAGGACAGGGGCAAAAGACAGCCACATTCTTTACCAAAATATCACAAGATATCACAAAATATCACTACATTACTTAAATATCTTCCTCTCCAAAATTTCTTAAGCTGAGCACCCACATTTCAAATCAGCCTCAACACCACTACCTTCATGCTCCTACTAGGATGGCCCTTTAAGCCCCGCTTAAAGCATTCAGCTGCTTTTCTAATCCAAAGTTCCCAAATCTTCCACATTCCTCCAACAAACTCCTGGTTAGGCCTGACACAACAATACCTCAGTCCCTGGTTGCAGCTTCAGCTTTGGTTCTATTGCTGGGAGTAAACATCATGACCAAAGCAGCTTGATAAAAGAAAACATTTAACTGAAGACTTGCTTACAATTTCAGGGATTTAGTCCATTATCATCATGGCAGGGAGCACGGTGGCATGCAGGAAGGTCTGGAGCAGTGAGCTGAAAGCTGCATCCTGATTCAAAGTCAGACTCTGGCCACGGCATGGGCTTTTGAAACCCCATAGCCTACCCCCAGTGATACACTTCCTTTAACAAAGCCACAATTTCTAATTCTTTAGATCCGTTCATGTACCGGTAATCCCTGGTGACTACGCATTCAAACACATGAGACTATGGGTGTTATTCTTATTCAAACCACCACAGTTCTCCAGAGAAACAGACTAATCGTATAATAAATGGTCGACAGGCAGACAGATAAATGGATGATGGAGACAGGGAAATAGATGAGATAGATTATGGGAATTGGCTGAAGGAATTATTGATGCTGCGAACTTGTGGGCAGCTAGAGACCTAGCATAAAGTGAGTGATACAAATCAGTATGAATCCAGGTCCAAGAACTTGAAAGGCTGCTGGCTTAAGACCCTGAGTACAAAAATTCTGAGTTTTCAGGCTGATGATATCTGGGGAAGATAATACAGATGTGCTAGATCTAAAACAGAAAGAGTGAACTGGCCTCTCTCAGGACTTTCTAGGCTTGGTAGTACTCAATGACACTAGTGAAGGTAATCATCTTTATCATTCAGTATAATATTTCAATGCTACTTGTTCAAAACATGCCTCCATAGGTATTCTCAAAAATGTTTTCCAGCTGGTTTGGCAACCTTCAACCCACTCAAATGAACATGTAAAATATTCATATTTAACCATTGGACTTGCTTTGTCTTGACTAATGTTCTGTTTTCAGTTTCTTTTGTTTCTGTTGTAATTTCTATTTTTATTAAGAAAATATTTCTTAACTTTTTTTTACTTTGTATTTAAATTGTTCAAATGGGATTTACAATGTTAAATTCTTGGTCTGATAATTACAACATTCTTGCCATCTCTGACTTGGGTTATGATGCTGGTTAAATCCCTTCAAATTGTGTCTTTGTCTTTTAGTAGGCCCTGTAGTATTACTTTTTCTTTAGAAGCGGACTTTTCAGAGTAGAAAAAAGAAACTCTTGCAAAGACGTTTAGTAATGCATTGACCATATATGTAGAGATGGGAGGCAATCTGGACCCGCGATTAACTCTCAGTCTTTGGTTGCGGCCTCAACCCATCATCTCAGTATCTACTTCCTCTTTATCAGGGACAGGGTGACTAGAAAGAGATGGGGGTGGAAATTTCCCTCCCCCATGTCATTTACACTCTGGTGATAATCCAGAGGGGTGAGCTCTGCTAAAAGACCTTCTTCAGAGGGAAGACCCAGTCGAAAACAGAATGCCAGGAGGCATGTTTACAAAACAACCAACCCAGCAAGAAGCAAGAGGTTTTGTTTTTGTTTTTTTTCTCTCACACTTAGTGTGGGCACCTGGAAGTACACTGGGCACAGGCTTCCCTATGACTGGGCAATCAATGAGTTGTACTCTTCTTTCTCATTATCTAAGATATGATGTTTTCAATTGGAAGACTCCAGCCTGCAGTCTGTCCCCTTGATAAGGTTTTGATACTTTCCATAACCCAGTACTTTTGGCCTAGAGAAGATGTAGGTAACTGAAAACTCTAACTTTATACCCATTGAGTTGTGACTTCTTGTCTGTTCGGTTTCTGGAAGCCACCATTTTGCTCTGTTTCTAAGAATGTAACTCCGAGAAGGATTCAATAGACTCCTGCCATTCTTGACCCCTTGGATTTTAACTCTCAGATTGCCCACCCATGAATCTGCAATAATTCATTAATTGTAATTCAGGTTTTGCTACATGTGTAATGTGTCCTATGGGATTTCTTCTCCAGAAAAAAAAAATACAGATTTTTTTGAAAATTTCTATCTCTGCCCCTCTGGAAACCAGTATTTGGCTAGAGACTTCATTTCTCTGACAGTCCTAAGGAGTTCTTGATTTTTTTTTCCTTTTGTTTAGCATTTTACTTATGATGGGATGCATGAATACTTCCAGGAGTCTCAAAGTTTTCGTTTATGATTTTAAAACTAGCATAAACCATGCAACTGGCTTGCTTATTTCCTTCCTTTGCACAAGAGAAAACATTGGTAATAAAGATAAAATTATGACCCAGATCTGTACATAGAACAATGGCCTCCTAGCATGACTGCCACTGAGCGCCATGTGAGAAGAAAGGAATATGCTCACCTTGTCCATTTCGACTCGAACATTGGTATTTCAGGTTGAACTTCATGCTGTGCTGAACTGGAAATATGAAAAAAAGCTAGCTACATACCGTCTGGATCCATCCCCTGAATGCCGTGAGCAACAACATTCTTTTTTTTTTTTTTTTTTTTTTTGTCTTCTGTCCTGTTTCCCAGGACTGTAATGATCTTTTAACCCTTTAGCACTCCCAGCCCACCTCTTCTGTTTTATCTTTAAACCAATGATTTTTTTCAAACTCTGATCTGCTTCTCAAACTGGGATGTCTCAGAATTCCAAAGACTTAAAAAAAAATACTCTCTAGGGAGCTGGTGATCATGAGATATTTATGTTCTTGAAAAGTACCCCCAATAAGCCTCTCCACCAATGCAATAGTACAAATCAGACCAAATCAAACTGAATTAAAAAAAAAAACAGGTTTAATGGATACAAATGGCTTTCCAGTTCCCTAGGGAGGAGACAGGAAAGGAAGATTGGAAAACCACAAACCAAGTGTTTGTTCTCTGGGGAGGCAGTTTAAATACCCTGTGGGAGTGGTCTTGAGTATCTCTGGAAAGACATCATCCTTTGGCGGGCTCTCTCTGGGGTGGAGTCTAGACTGAGGCAGCTCCAGGGGAGGGGTTTGAGGTGGAGCTTCTATTTGAATATGCCAGATTCTTTGGCTATATGGATCCCAGAAGCTGGGGTGAAGCTTCCACCCAAACATTTCAATTTCTTTAGCTATATGAATGACAGGAGCTGATGTGAGGCTTCCATCCAAACACTCCTGATGTTCCAAATATTTCCAAGATGGTAACACTGTATAAACCAGGACTACTCTGGCTCCTGCTCAAAAAAGTAGCACCGTATACATTGATTTCTAAGGTGACAGAACTCTCTGGCTTAAGCTTCTAATAGAATTTACCTTTGTATTTTGAAAGGGGATGTTAGTAAACTTAGAAATTAGGAAGCACACTGTAAGTGAAAATAAGTGAAGCCATGAATGGTATACTTCCCAAGTGATTATAGTAAAGCCCCCATTCTTAATTTGAATATATTACCTGGCAAACCACCAAGTTACCATGAAACCAGAATATCCAAGCTTCTCCTTTTTGCTGAGAAGACCTCAAGGGCATTAATAAATGATATTAAGGTTTATGGGACGGAAGTACCTTGGCAGGTTGGGGCCAAGGTATGCCACAGAGACCACAGCCACAGATTTCACTCAAGAGATTTATTGACAGATTGAAAGGCCTTCTGGAAGCAGGAATGAGAGAGAGAGAGAGAGAGAGAGAGAGAGAGAGAGAGAGAGAGAGAGAGAGAGAGAGAGAGAGAGATGACAGTCAGAGACAGAAAGTGATGGAACCTTTTAAAGGGGTATGAGCCTCCTGTTGGCGGCTGGCGGCTGGTGATGATGTGGAGGCTGGTGTTGAGTCGTTGAAGGTGGGTTGGGGAAGAGCTTGGTTTCTAACAGCTACGACTCTTCAGTCACCACTTTATAAACGATGACTAAAGCAAAATGGAGGAAACTCCTCAGATAACCTAACTTTGTGGGGGCAAAAAGACCTTAAAACCAATCAGTGGATGTATGTGGCTTGGGTTACTTTAGGCAGTTGTCTAGAAGCAGAGACTGAGTTCTCTGGCTTTTCAAGATCCCATGGGAAAGGGTCTCTTTGCTTCCTAGAGGCATCCTTCTGGAGCTACTATCCACCCACTCTGACCTGCTCTAGCTAAAAATGCTGACAGATGATTCAGGGACCCCCTACCTCTCTGGCACAAAGTTGACTAATGGCACCTGGACTGAAGATCTGAAAACAAGATAAGAGTAAGGGGGATGCTTATTTATTCAGCCACCTCCCAGCTGGGTCACTGTGGGTGAGCATGTTTTTTTTTTAAAAAAAGACTTCTGTTAGCATCCCTGTGTCCCTGACTCTGTGATGGCCAGTTTCTCTGGGGTCACTACCCATGATTCCCTTCCTTTGCTCATTTAGGCTTAGAGACCTGAATAGCTCTCAATGCCAGCCCCCCAAAACTACACAGACCCTTAGGTTTCTATGTCCTTGCCCCTTGAATTGTTCCCTCTATTAAGTTTTAAGCATAACTCCTGTTGTGTGTGGTAGTGCAGATCTGAGTAGATTCCACACGCTATCGTGTGCCAGTGGTGGAGGAAATGCCTAAAGACTCAAAACTGAAATAAAATCCCAACGTCGAGGGTGTTCTGAGGCGAAGCGGCACACACGGCGCTGTAGATTACCTTCTGACTTGACAGACTCTGTGATGGAGCTTTCAATAGGATGTGTTTATATTTTGGAAGGGGATGGTAGTAAACTTCGAAATTAGGATGAGCATCACATGTGAAAATAAATGAAGCTATGAATGGCATACTTCTCAAGTGATTATGGTAAAGCCCCAACTCTTAATTTGGATAAATTGCTAACAACCCAACTTAGCACACCCATTTGCGGTGGTAATCATTATTTTGCTGACTAGGCTCTATGTCTGGATTGCATTTCAATAGTGAATGCAAAGCCTATAAGCATTTTTTTTTTTGCGCTAAACATCTTCCTACGCATAGGGATCCTAAACCCAGATTCAGAAAGCCCCAACACCTGGGCTGTATTTCTTGTTGAACGTTTAGGACTTTTGATGACCTAAATGTTATCAAGGATCTTTGAGGTTAGTGACCAAAGCTGGCTTATTTTAAGGCTGAGCCCAGTAGCTAACTAACTTACACTCATAATGAATCATATTCCATCAGAAGGCTTAACTACAGGGTTTATTCATTCTCTGCTACTATGACCACATGCAGAAAAGCCTAGCTCCAAAATGCAACCCAAATGCTTATATAATTTATAATATTATATTTACATATAATATATAATATATTTATCCCCACTGGGCAGGCTCTTGAGTTGGAAGGATCCATCAGCAAATTCAGGGGTGGATGGGGAAGCTGTTATTTGAGAGTTCTAATCCTAGGTATGTGGCAAAATATTAAACATTTTTGAGCAGATCACTCAACTTCATTGGACTCTGGCTTCGATTGACAAAGTGGAACATTTGCTAAAGCTATTTTCCAAACTTAAATATTTGAGTCTGCCCCCTGCAAAGGTTTGTGGGTTTATTTATTGCCTCTTGGATGGTATCTAGAGAATACAGGACTATGCATGCCTAGATATCTGGAGAGACTTGGAAGAAAGAGCTATGCATTCAGAGCATAGACAGTCAGTTCCCGCAACACTCACCTCTGCTCTTTGGGATCCAAATTCATCTGCTGGCTTAATATCAGCTTGACCCTCCCCGTCCTTGTCTGTTCCAGGCCAACTTTGATTTCATTTTCAGCTGACTTGTCTATTTTTCTTGGTATGATAGTTTATAAAGTAAACTTGAAGGGATTCTGAAATTGGTCCTGGCAGTATTGTTGCAGCAGCGGCCTTGAACTTCAATGGAGAAAAGCCCATCACACACTCTGCATGTATTTCACCAGAGATGACAGTCTGTATGTCATTAACACCTGAGAGCATGCATTCCGAAGACACCTTTGACTGGAGGCCACGCAGACGGAGAGAAGGGCAAAGCCAGGGAAATGAGCATCTGGCAGGGTCAGGAGTGGTGAGTTGTGCCCACTACCAAGCATGTTCTGATTAAAGGTTTAATGTTCCCCCCAGTCAAACACCACCTAAGTATCAACTGTTCTTCTAGGCAGGGATAAAGCCACCCTGACAGGAAAATACGTTTGGATGGGGTTAATAATTTACACAAAAATGATTGTTTCCAAGTGCTTGCTTCATCCCCTCCTGCCTCCCTCCTCCCTCCCAATCACCCTCTCTCCCCTCTTTCTGTTCCCCGGCCAACTCCACAGCTGTTAGTAGAGATGTAGATCCTTACCCATATGGACAAGGATGAAAATACTTGCCTTCCTGCTATTCCAGCACTCACTCTCCACATCCACTGATTCCTTGGTCCTGAGACCTTCTGTCACTGGACATGCACAACAAAAGCCCTTACGTTGTGTGCTTGCATGTTTCTTTTCACAGAGTTATTAGCTTTGCCACTAGACAAGTAGACCTCCCAGTGGTTCTGTCTTTTGGTGGCTTGCTCCTAATTGATTAACTTCATCTTGAAGCTGTTAGACCCCGCCCCCCGCATATTATTTTAACTGATTTTAATATTGTTCTGCCATCTTGTGTAGACGTAAGTCACAAACGATGCCACAGCAGTTTGGAATTATGATTAATAGGGTACTATTTATTAAAAGGGGAAAAAACTTACAGATCACCATCAGCCCTCTGTACAACCAGGAAGGGAGTCTAGCCGCCAGCCGAGCAGGAAGTGAAGAGAGCGAGAGAAGGAAGTGGCCGCTTTTTTAAAGGGAGAGAGACCACGCCCCAATGGGCGGGTATCTCAGCGGCTATAGGCTGGAGGAGCGGAAGGACCTCCCGCAACAATCTTGAAAATGGGTAATTACATTGTCTTCATTTCTGCTTGGTCCTTAACCTAATGACATGGGTTTGTTTAGGAGATCTCCATTGAGTAACATAGAACTCCACCTGTTAGCCGCAGTGATCACCTCTGCTCTGGGCTCTAATTTTGCTGATGTACTTGCTTTGAATTCTCACTTATCATTGCACTTACGTGATTACTGATACAGTTGGGGTTATTTTTGCAATCAGGGCTGGTGTTCCCTGTCTTTCCACTTCATCTCAAGCTAGATTACAGGACTATTTTATATTCTTCTCGCTCCCTCACCATGTGTTTGATTTTTTTTCCTTGATGATCTAGAATCCGTGCATTCTGTTTCAATTTATGTCATATGTGTCATTAATTTTGTGACATAGCTCCATGACTAAAACTTAAAAAATAAATCTATAACACCTCCACTGTTCTTCTGTTTTTCCTCATAAATACCACTGCAATGTCAGTACAACTTAGCTATCCATTAAATACACCATTTTATTACACAGAATTATGTGAATTAAACAAATCTCCAAACCTCATGTTAGATTACACAACAAAGACTTTAAGGGGGAAAACAGTATTTGTTTTCTAAAACATATTTGTTTTGTCTTTTTTTTTTTGAAAGAAAGTGTAACTAGATACAGGATTCCAAGGTTAAGATGAATTTCCTTCCATTTACTTCGGACAAGGAGTTCCCATTCTCACCTCTACTGTTACTCTCTAATGCCCACCATCAACACCACACAACACCACAAAGGCCTTTCACCTATAAAAGCAATTCACCACATGTTTACTGGAGCTTTTATGATTGTTCATTATAACCCAAAATGCCTGTAGAAGTATGAAATCATACTTCCACATGAAATGAACATACCTTTAAAATACATGAGTATTCTTTGCATAAAAACCTGAACTGTCCTGCTGGTAAGCAGGCTCAGAGGCGAAAGATTTTTGCTGCCAAGAATGAGAGTGTGAGTTTGATCCTCAGGACTGATGTGGGAGTGTCATATATCAATCTGTTGATTTCATTGGTTAAGGAATAAAGAAACTGCCTAGGCCCCTTGATAGGCCAACCCTTAGGTGAGTGGAGTAAACAGAACAGAAGGCTGGGAGAAAAGAAGCTGAGTCATGGAGTCGCCATGGTTCTCACATTCCAAGCAGAAGCAGGTTAAGATCATTCCTGGTAAGCCATCTCGTGGGCTACAAAGATTAATAGAAATGGGTTAGATTAATATGTAAGAGCTAGCCAATAAGAGGCTGGAACTAATGGGGCCAGGTAGTGTTTAAAAGAATACAGTTTCCGTGTAATTATTTCGGGCCATAAGCTAAGCTAGCCATGTGGGCGGCCGGGTGCTGGGGACGCAGCTCTGCTGCTCCTAATTCAACAGAGTGTAAAGCTAGTCATGCAGGCAGCTGGGTGCTGGGGACGCAGCCCTGTCGCTCCTATTTCAACACAGGACACTAGTAGAAGGAAAGAAGTGATGCTTACATGTTGTACTCTGACAGAGAGACAGAAAGATAGACACATTCACACACACATACAAATAAATAAAATAAATCAAAATCTTAACTATCAGAATGTAGATGAACAAGTGAAATAGAATAATTTAATATGATTATAAAACATCTACTGTTAGCTATCTTTGTTTAATTGTGTATTAATAACATCTCTACAATTTGAGACATACCCACCAGTATCGCATTTTTTTAATACTTTCAGAGAAGGAGCCCAGAAGCATGAGTTTAGAGATAGTCACTGTAATGAGGAGACTCACAGACATTCAAGGTTAAAGTTTCTAATTCTGTGAGTGTATGAAGCACACGAGTAATGAACAATGCTGTGTCCAGTTCATATGCTGAGGAAATGGAAAGCCATAATGAGTGACTGAACAAATTTAAGTAAATGAATGAACAAGCAAATGAATGACTGCTCAGGCAGAGAAACAAGAAACCTGCTTCAAATTGTTCCTCACCATTTACCTAACCGCCTCCTCCTAAAACTCCCAGAGCAAAGCCCCAGCTCTTAGACGATCTCTGTGAGGAATGACCACTGCCACCTCTCAGGCTTTCGGGTCCTGAGATCATTGAGGAGAACCCAGATTTTGAGAAAGAATATCCTTGCAGAAACCTAGATAAGAAAGCAAGACCTCTAGCATTGCTATTAAATGCTTGCCATCAGTGAGTGTACATGTTTGTACCTGTGCAATGCACACTCATCAATCACATTACAGCATATAATTTGTAATAAGTGCAACACAGACTAATATTTGCATGAGATCAGATACACAAACCAATGGAGTTAGATAGAAGGTTTAGAACTAAGCTATATAGCTATAGCCACTGATCTTCAAAAAAACAAAAACAAAAACAAAAACAAAAAACTAAGGAGTGGGGCAAGAATAATCTTTTCGAAAGAAGCTGCTGCTGGGAAACTTGGAAATCCAAGTGTAATAAAAATTAGACCCCTATCTTTCTAGATAATATAAACCAAACTAAAATTCATTGAAGACTTAAGTGTAAGACCTGAAACCATAAAACGCTCAAATAAAACATGGGAGAAATGCTTTATCACTTGGAATTGGCAAGAAGACTTCAAAACAAAGGAAACAAAAGCAAAAGTAGACAAAGGAGATAGTATCACATTAGAAAACCTCTTCACAGCACTGTCAACAGAACAAAGACTCCAACCACTGTACACCCAATAAGGTGTATGAAGAACAACCATCAAGAGAGTTAAGTATGTATTCCAATTTCAAATGAGCAATCGAACTAGGGAGTTCTCAAATGAAGACATACAGTTGGTCAACAGATGACAGAATCTGCAACATCTCTAGTCATCAAGGAAATGTGGCTCAGGAAAGCGGTGGGACAGCACCCCACTGTAGAGAGCATAGCGATTAGTAAGAAGACAAAAGATGCTAGGTGCTAAGGAAGATGTGAAGAAAAAGAAGCGTTTGTTTAATATTGCTGAGAATGTAAATTACCTCAGGCATTATGATGAAATGGTATGGGTTTTCCATGAGAATAACAATAGTGTTTGTTCATGCTCCAGCAAACCCACCACTGGGTATATTTAAAAGAAGTGAAAGAACTCCATTCTTGCAGCCCTAATAGATATAGGAAAGAAAAGAGATCAGCTGGGTGTCTATCAGCTGATGAGTGGACAAAGAAAATGTGTTATATATACACAATGGGATACCACCCCATCCAAAAGATAATTTCGTGTCCTTTGCGAAAATATGGATGGGAAAAGAGGACATTGCAATAAATTAAATAAGCCAAGCACAGAAAGATCCATATGATTTCATGTATATGTGGAATCTAAGAATACTGATCTCGTAGAACTCGGGAGTAGTATAGTGGTTACCAGAGACTGCGAGGTATAAGTGATAAAGAAAGGGGAACTATTGGTCAAAGGGAATCAAATTACAGTCAGACAGGAAAAATGATCTCAGATGTTCCAATTCAAGCAGGGTGTTTGTAGACAATGATAATGTGCTGAATATTTCTGAAAAGTCATCAGAAAGAATTTTGAATGGTTTTACCACAAAGAAATAATACCTGTTTTAAGAAATATATCTGTTTACCCTAGTTTTGACATTGCATAATACATACATATAATAAAGCATCCCTGGTTAATCCATAAATATGCATGATTTATGCCAATTAAAAAACAGATAATAGCAGCGCAATTATTTTTATGTGGTGTTCAAACATGACCTTCACAGGATACCTATTCCATTGCAGCAAGCACTATCAGCTAAACAGGTCAGTATTACTGTGTTGGAAACCAGCATGTTATGAACTAAAGATGCATCTTTAATAGGTGTATTTAATTTTCTGGGTCTATTTGATTTTCAACAGAAGAGATCCTGCTTCTTGTTTGGATGTTGCACCTCTGCAATCACCTGTGCTATGTATCAATATGAAAAACGTATCCTTAGCTGATGGTTGGTCAATAAAACTGTCTTATCTTGGTTTATGCAAGGATATGCTTTTGAAAAGTCGTTGGTCATCAGAATAAGTCCTCTATTTTAATTGTGTTGTCAGACATGCCTAGGTTGGCAGAGGCCTAGAACTTTAAGACGGAGCATCATGGACAAATTCATACTCATTCAGGTGAAACATCGTTCTTCACTTTTAATGTGGTAGCAATATATTTCAGGCACTATGCTAGACTTAGATAAAGAAAATACAACTCCTCCCTGTTTGTAACTGTTATAGTTTGGATCCTAGATGTTTCCCCTAAGGCTCCTGTGTCAGTTTGAAAGTGGTAGAAGCTTAAAGAGTCAGAGAATAATGAAGGAAAGTTGGACCACTGGAAACATGACCTGGAAAGGGATCTTAGGACCCCAGATCCCTTTCTCTCTCTGCTTCCTCACTGTCACGGGGCAAACAGGCTTTTTCTGTCACAGGCTTCTTCTGCCATGATGTCCCACTGACCAGGTAACCTCTGAAAGAGTGAGCCAAGATTATCCTCTTCTACTTTTAAATTGATCATGTCAGACATTTTGTCTCTCTGACAGAGAGCTGACATGGTAGCTTTGGAATCCATTTTTCAAATGTGTCGCTGGTGTGCCTTGCATGCTGTAGAGCCTTGCTCAGAGACAGGCAAATGATGGAGAAAAGGTTGAGGTGGACGCTTCCTGCAGGTAAATGACCTGAAATCTCTTTATACAAGGAAAATACTGAATGCATTAACTGATCTTTAAATTGAGTTCCAGAATATTAAAACAATAACCCAAATGTTCTGCTCCAGTCTCTATTGCAACAGTAATAACTACCAGCATTAACTAGTCCTCAGTAACTCTCAGATATTTTCGTATCTCTTTACGTTGATTTAATAATTTACTTCTCAGAGGAACCCAATGGGATGAGTTATTGAGCCCATTTTCTAGCAGAACATAAAAATCTAAGGCACTGAGTTCATAAGTAATTTTCCTCAAAATAACAGGGTTTAAATCTTGCGGAAGGTTCCATTGTCTTGGCATTTCCCACAGTGGCGTTTGGCCACTAGGGAGAATGATCATTTATGTGCCAAGACCAAGAAAGGCTTTGGAATCAGGAACAAGTGATAAATCCCACATTTTTTCTTTTTCTTTGCTACTGGCTCCCTACCTTGTAAAATTTCTTGGAAAATCTGTACATTTAAATTTTTATTAATGCGAAGACCTCTTCCCACATCTATGTCTATGCCAAACAAAAGGCGATATTTGTGAGCACTCTTTCAATTCCTTTTCTTATTTTTTTTTTAAGTTTCATTTTACATTCCAACCACATCAATCCCTTTTTTAAAAGAGTGCTTTTAATGACCGAGGTTCTCAGGCTCCCACATAGACATTTAGTTATTGCTACATTTCTTCTCAAGATTGCAGGTTCTAAGGACTGTGATGTAGACACAGGTTACTGTTCTGTTTATTACATGAATTGAGATTCCCAGGGAACGGTGAGCACCATTTCATGATACAGCTGGCTCCCAACTAAGATACTTCTACTTCTTAGATCCCAAATTCATTAGATTACATGCCCTGAAATCAGAGGTGTGCTGTTAGTTTTATATTTTAAATGTTTTACCATAGTATTGGTTCTCTCACAGGTACTCTGTTTTTCTATGGGAAAAAATTAACAATTTCAACACATCTTTCCCTACTGGGAAGTGGACCACCAAGAATGAGAGAGGCTTATCAATCTGGAGCAAAACAACAACAAAAAAAATAGATTGGAAAATTTACTTAATTTATACATTTTATATTCATAGGAAATTGAGATGTATACTCCTTGATGCCTACCCCTAACAACTCCAAGTCCAGACACAAAAGAATGAACAACCGAGAATTAAGAGGAAGGAAGGAGAGAGTTGGAAAGACTCTAGAGTGTACCCAATAACCATGACCAGCTCAATTCTGCTTTTAGTCCTGGAAAATTAAAATTAATAATACCACGGTATCTCCATGCCTGCAGGTTAAAATTGTAAGCATATTGGCAACTTGACAAAGAAGATCATGGACAGTTTCTGAGTGGCAAGCAGGACGCGCGTATTTGTATCTTATGCAGTCCATGCGCAGTACCCAGCAGGCAGCCAGAGCTCTGGCTGACTTGTTGCATGTATTACTATTAACAATATGTCATTAGGTGGAAGAGCTAATATCTGCTCTTAGCCTGTCTATGTTCTTTCCGTGTTAGCAACATCAAGGGTCATGGTCTTTAATCTCTGATTATGCTTAAGGTTGATCACAAGGAAAATTCTTCTGGCTCTGAGACTGCAATTATGAGCTAGAAAATTTCCCAACAGTCAGATTTCTGTATGAGGGGAAAGAAACCGTGTTTTCAGGAATATCCCAGTGCACTGCAATAGAAAACAAAAACAAAAACAAAAACAAAAGTCTTGCCATTGCTACTTTTAAATGATTCATCTGTATGTAAATTTAGGTGACCCATGCATTCCAATACAAGTTTTTTGTGCCTCATTATGAAACACTCAGTGGTGGATTTCTTCATAAAATTGCGTGTGACCTAAAAATAAATATGTGCTCTGTAGGAGAAGCCCAAATACAGAGAAGGTTCTTGTAGAGGAAAAAAGAGCAATCCTGATACACTAAATTTTCTTCATTCTTCATAATAATAAAACATTATAATATCCATTCCCAACTTCCCATCCAGCTCCACCAGCATTACTCCCAACATGGCCATCCCCCAACTTCTCGTCTTGTTCTTTTTCATTTGGTCTTTTGAGACAGGGTTTTTCTGTATAGCCCTGGCTGTTCTGGAGCTCACTTTGTAGACCAGGCAGGCTTTAAACTCAGAGATCTGCCCGTCTCTATCTGTTTGTTTTTTTGTTTGATTTTTTGTTTTGTTTTGTGTAGACAAAGTTTCTCTATGTCTTGGCAGCTGCTCCCAAATAATCACACAGAAACTTAATATTAATTAGAAATAGTTGGCAAATAGCTCAGGCTTGTTAAGTGATAACTCTTACAACTTAAATTAGTCCATTTATATTCTTAAATTAGACAAGCACAACTTAAATTAATCCAATTATAATATATTATATATATTAATGTATATATTAATTTAAATGAATTCATTTACATTCTTCCATGAGGTGTTATTTCCCTTTCAACTTGCACCTCCTGTTTCGGTATTCACTGGTGACTACTCTGATTCTGTCCTTCTTCTTCCCAGTGTTCTTAGTTTGGTTCTCCCCATTAACCTTATCCTGTCCAGCTAATAGCCAACCAGCTTCTTTATTAAACCAATCACAGCCACATATATTTACCCTTAAAGCAATATTCCACAGTTTTGTTTGTTTTAAACTTTTATTCTTCTCTCATACATAACATCCTTCACACAGTTTCCCCTTTCTCCACTCCTACCAGTACCTCCCCCCACCTCATCTCCCTGTCCACTCTTCCTCCATTTCCTTCCACATCAAAAGAACAGGTATACTAATTTACAATAATATAGACACAGATCCTCTTATCAAAGCTGGACGAGGAAACCCAATAGGAAGAAAAGAATCCCAAGCACATGCAAGAGAGTCAGAGACCCCATCAGTCTCATTGTTAGGAGTCCCACAAAAACCCCAAGCTAAAAATGTATGCAGAGAACCTAGGTTTGATGCTTCTGTCTCAGTGAGCCCCTATGAGGTCTGTTTAGTTGATTCTGTGGGCTGTGTTCTCATTGAGTTGAGGAACACCTCTGGCTCCTACAATCCTTCCTTCTCCTCTTTGTAAGGTTCCCCTGGCTCTGCCTAGTGTGGGTTGTGGGTCTCTGTATCTGTTCCCACCAGTTGCAGGATGAAGCCCTTCAATTAACAGCTGGGCTAGACATTGATCTATGAGTATAGCAGAATTCCTTTAGAAATCATTTCACTGACTTTCTTTTTTAATCTAGTTATATTTGGTTTTATCCGCAATCTCTAGTCTATTCTGTCTCTCATTCCTGGCTATCTAAGCAGTATCAGGTGTGGGATACCTCTTGTGGCATGGGCCTCAAGGTGGACCAGTGGGGGTTGGCCAGTTCTTTGCCTCCGTTGCCCCCCGCACATCTTCTAGGCAGGACAGATTGCAGATTGACGGTTTTGTGGCTGGGTTGATGTCCCACTCTTGGGAGCCTTGCGTGGATATATAGAAGATGGCTGGTTTTCTATAACCCATTACTAGGAGACTTCACTAGGGTTACTCTCAGGTTCCAGGGAGCTTCCACTACAATAACTTTCTATATCATACCCCCAAATGCTCCCCAATTCTATCCATCTCTCCCAATAATCTCTACCTTCTTCACTCCCATCTCTACCTAACTACTCTTGTTCCCATCCCCACCCACTCCCAGTCCATTGAAAAATCGATTCTATTTCCCCTTCCCAGAGAGATCCCTGTGGCCTGCCATGAGCTCTCCTTGTTATTTAGTCTCTCTAGGTTTGTGGTTGTGACTTACTTAACCTTTGCTTAACAGATAATGTCTACTTTTAACTGAATACATACATATATAGTGAAAATATATCATATTTGTATTTTTTGGGTCTGTGTTACCTCACTCAGGATGATTTTTTCTAGTTCCATTCATTTGTCTTCAGAGTTCATGATATCATGTTTTTTCCAGCTGTGCAATACTCCACTGTGTAAATGTACCAAATGTTCTTTATCTACTCTTCTCTCAGGGGACATTTTTTCCAGTTTCTAGCTATTATGAGTAAAGCCACCATGAACATAGTTTAGCAAGAGTCCTTGTGATAGGATGCAGCATTCTTTGGTTATATGACCAAGAATGGTGTAGCTGGTTCTTGAGGAAGATTGATTCCAATCTTATGAAACACACCACATTGATTTTTAAAGAGTATATACAACTTTGTGCTCTCATCAATGGAGTACAAACCAATGGGGGAGTGTTCCCCTTGCTTTACATCCTCTCCAGTATTAGCTGTCACTTGTGTTTTTGATCTTAGCCATTCTGGCAGGTATAAGATGGAAACTCAGAGTTGTTCTGATTTGTATTTCCCTGAAGGCTGAGGAAGTTGACCATCTCTTTAAGTGTTTCTCAATCATTTGAGATTCTTCTGTTATTATTTCTTTGTTTAGATCTGTCCCTCATTCTTTTAATTGAATTATTTGTTTTGTTGATATCTGGTTTCTCTGTAGGCTACTGTTTTGTCCTATTGTCTGAGTTCTTTACCTTACAGAAGCTTCTCGGTTTCAGGAGGACCCATTTCTTAGTTGTCGTTCTCAGTACCTGTGCTATCACAGTTCTGTTTCGGAAGCTAACTCCTGTGGCAATGCGTTCAAGGCTATTCCCACTTTTTTCTTTTAGGTTCAGTATATCTGGTTGTATGTTGAGGTCTTTGATCCACTTGGATTTGAGTTTT
The DNA here is from genome assembly GCF_000317375.1 of Microtus ochrogaster. Classification (NCBI taxonomy): domain Eukaryota; kingdom Metazoa; phylum Chordata; class Mammalia; order Rodentia; family Cricetidae; genus Microtus; species Microtus ochrogaster. Next base: position 3,750,866 of record NW_004949120.1, read on the forward strand.
GTGCATGGTGATGGATGTGAATCTATTTACATTCTTCTACATACTGATATCCTGTTATGTCAGTACCATTTGCTGAAGATGCTTTCTTTTTGGGTTATGTGTTTCTGGATTATTTATGAAAAATTAGATGTCTGTAGGTGTGTGGACTTCAACCTGTCTGGTTTTTGCTATTACCATGCAATTTATGTTATAATAGTTCTGTAGTAGAGCTTGAAATCAGGAATGGTGATAACCTCTGCATGTTCTTTTATTGTACAGGATTGTTTTAGCTATCCTGGTTTTACTGTTTTTTTTTTCATATGAAACTGAATATTGTTCTTCCAAGGTCTATAAAGAATTTTATTGAAATTTTGGAATTGTGTTGAATTTTTAGATTGCTTTTGGTAGGATGGCCACAATTTTACTATGTTAATCCTAACAATCCCTGAGCATGAAAGAACTTTACATCTTGTATATCTTCTTCAATTTCTTTCTTCAACATCTTAAAAATTTGCTTGGTTAGAGTTATCCCAAGATAGTTTATATTTTTGTGGGTATTGTGAAGGGTTTGCTTTTCTCAGTTTGTCATTAATACATAGGAGGGCTATGGACTTTTTTTGAGTTTGCATGCAGCCACTTCATTAAAGGTGGTTTTCAAGTATATGAGTTTCCCAGTAGAATTTTTGAGTATCTTATGTACACTACAGTATCATCTGTTTAAAAAAAATGATACTTTGACTTAATCTTCCTTAAATTGTCTCCCCCTTGATCTTCTTCAGTTGACTTATTGCTCTAGTTAGAAATTCAAGTACTATATTGAATAGATATGGAGAGAGTGAACAGTCTTGTTCCTGATTTTAGTTTAATTGCTTTGAGTTTCTCATCATTTAATTTAATGTTTCTACCTCTTTGTTTTATAATCCACTAAGTTCAATTAATGCTGTCCATATTCTTTCATTCAGAACTTTGGATTGGACTCAGTTGCTGATATAGTACAGTACTTGTCTCCTGGATTTTCCTCTGGAAAACAAGTAGGAAGATCAGAACAGAGGGCAGAAAGACTGTAAGGGTCACTGTACACTAGGGAAGCAGACAGAATAAGAAGGAGTTAACACTGAAAAATGGAAGGACAGGTTGACTTGTGCATCTTACATAGCCCTTATGCCAAATTTAAGCCACAATTAGTGCTGAACAAGAAGTGTAAGCCTTGAGTAGAAAACCCGCTGGTATTCTGACATATGATTCCCAGCAAAGAAATTGAGGCAGAAGCAGTCACTAAAAAGTGAGGGTCTTCACAGAAAGGAGAGAAACAGGAGATCAACTCTCATGCTCTGTATAAACATTCCTCAGATCTCTGGCTGTCACTGAACCCTACAAGGATTGCATCGATTCCCATTAAAAGCCAAAAGCCCAGAACTGGGATTTGACCTGCAGCCAAATAGATAAAGTTTTGATTTGAATCTAGCTGATTTAATAGCTCTGTTTTAAAAATATAAAAATTTTTTTTCAGAAAAATATAATGGAGTTCAATGTCTTCACAAAAGTATTTACAATTTCGAAATATACTTGAAAAATTTTAACATATAAAGGAGTAGAAAAATATTGATTCTTAAGAGAAAAGACAATCAATGTCAATGAGCCCTTTAATGCCTGGAATGTTGTAATTAGCGGGCAATTAGCATTATATGTGATGGTGTAGAGGACAGTATGCTTACAACCAGCGAAATATAAGTAGGCAAGATAACTCATAGAGATAAACATGTAAATGAACCACGTGGAAATCGCAGAATCGAAAGGCTAGAGTAAACACAGTACAAATTGAAGTGGATGGGCTCTGGAGAGTGGAGATGATTGGAAGGACTGGGGAACTAGTAGGAACTGTTAATCTAAGGAACAGAGAGAATGGAAGGTTCGTGAGAATATTGAGTCTTTAGGCTCAGATCATGCATTTTTTGTTGTTGTTGTTGTTTTTTTTTTTCAAGACAGGGTTTCTCTGTGGTTTTGGAGCCTGTCCTGGAACTAGCTCCTGTAGACCAGGCTGGTCTTGAACTCACAGAGATCTGCCTGCCTCTGCATGCATTTTATTAAGAAATGCAAAAAGGTCAAAGATATGTAAAATTGAAATCTCAAGAGAGAATTCCTAGAAAGTTTGTCCAAAGTCACTTATTCATAAATTATCATGTATAGAAAATTCCAAGAACGATAACTATGAGAAAAATGTACACCACAATTAAACAACTATAAACTAAAGCTAAAAGGTAACTTTAGATTTTTTCAACTGACTTGGTTACCTGAAACAATACTACATTTCCCAGGTTCCTTTGCATCTAGGAGTGGTCAAATGAATAAATGCTTTACTAACTGCAATTAGAGAATAGTGGCTATACAATATCTAGGATATGTCCTTAAAGAAAGTGATACCTTTCTTCTTCCTTTTCTGACTTCATGTTGATTATAGTATCATGTGATATGACATCATCACAGGCTGCGTGCAGGAGCAATGCCTTCTAGAAGACCAAGTGACAAATCAGAAGGCACCTGAAACTTGCAATGCACAGAGCACCATTACAGATCTGATATTCTCTATCATAGTTTGTTTTAAGCTATTACAACAATGTGCCTGAGACTGAGTAACTTATTAAAAAGGAAGATTTATTTCTCAGAGTTCTGCAGTCTGGAAAGAACTAAGTAAAGACAGTGGCAGATCATGGGCTGAGCTGTCTACGGCTGAAGATGACACCTTGAACACTGGGAGCCTGGAGAGGAAGAGGGTCCTCACATCTCAGAAGAGCAGAAGCAGAGGCCCACTCTATCCTTCAAGCCCTGTTCACCGGGCAGGGGACTCTAAGGTACTATCACTTCTTCATAGCCTCTCCTCTTAATGGAGCAACACTGATACCCTGTGACTTTTAAGGACACACTTCATTCTACCACCACACTGTGATGGTACGGCTATCCAGTTCCAGTCTCACCACGCTATTTACGACTGAGAATCTGTTTCAGGTCACACTTGCACAGGGGGCAACTTGAAGAAGAAATGCTGAAAGTCCAGTAAAGAGATACTTAGATTTAAGGCAAAGTGTTTATTTTAATAAAGTAAGGGGTTACTAGTGAAGACAGTGCTAGTCTCCTTGGTAATTTTCCTAAGCTTAGTGTATGTAATACTTTGTTAAATGACTCAGGAGTTTTCAATCACTTAATGCCAGGAAAACAAGGAAAGAAAGTCATGAGCATAAGCGAAGGAGCCTGTTGACATTGCTTCACTATCTTCTCATCCTAGTCATGGCATAGTTTGGAGTTGTATACCCATTGTCCTGACTTTTCCATAAAGTTGATAACTGTACAAACAGAAGGAAAGCACCTGCTGATGTTACTTTATTTCCTATGCCCACAGTAGGACTAATTTTGGGCCAGTGACACTGTGTCTGTGTCTTTATCCATGTCAGGCCCACTGACTTAGCCCTGTGACATTTGACTGACCACAAACCTGAAATGTGAAAGCTTGACCCGTGCGCCTCTCCCCACTTAATCCACACCTTGACCTCTTCACCCCGTATTTTATAGTATGTAATCACATCAGGAAGCAAAATAATAAGTAGTAATAATTACTTAAAACGTGGTCATATCTGGTTATGTTAGTACCGTAATTAAGTATGTCCTTATGAAAGAGAGAAGTTCAGACACTCACACATGCATGCACAGTGAGAATGTCCTGTGAAGACTGGATTATAATAGACAAGCCAGGGAGGTTCTGGAAACTGGGAGAGGGGCTTAGAACAGATCCTTTTCTAACACATTCAGAGGGAGCATGGCAAAACGACACAGACGTCTATGTTCCAAGTTATGAAACAACACTTTTTGTTCTTTATGTCACATTTTCTAGTACTTCATTATGGCAGACTCTGAAGTCTAACAAAATGACCCAAATTATAGGGCTGATACTGCATGAGGTAGATCCCAGGGAATGTTTATCCATAGATACCAACAGTGCTGCTGATCTTGGAGCTCTGTGGTTGTGGAGTCAGCCAATCTCAAATAGACAATTGAGAGAGAGAGAGAGAGAGAGAGAGAGAGAGAGAGAGAGAGAGAGAGAGAGAGAGAGAGAGAAAGAACAAAAACCACGTCAGTACTGAACACGTAGAGCCTTTATTTTTTGTCCTCGTTTTCTAACATAACAACCATTTCCATCATATTAGCATTATACCATGTATTAATAAATTGCGGACAATTTAAAGTATATGGAAGGATGTGACCGGCTTTCTAAATGCTATATTATTTTCTGCGAAGGATTCGAGTGTCTGTAAATTTCAGCGCCTATGGGGGTTCCTGAAACCAGTCCTCCATAGATGCTGAGAAACCTAACACTCCTGCTAGTTTCAAGCTCCAGAAGGCTTACCAGCAGCTTCATGGCTTTTAGAGATCTCAGTCCTTACAACTCCTCTATAAATGAAGCTCCAGTATTAAGTCCACTTTATTGGTAAATAAAGATGTAGAGACGCTAAGAAAAATCGAAATCCAGAGTAGTTCAGAAAACTGCCTACACCATGATGTTAGGAAAGAGCAGCAGGAGGAGAGCTGAGGCTGAGTTCCCGAGAGTGGTGCAACTGTAGTGGACAGAGCTCGGGTCCCTTTACTAAACAACAGCACTGGCCAACAAAGGAAACATCCCTGAAGACATCAGTGACATCACACTTCCTTTCTGGAAGAGATCGTCAAAGTTATCTCAGGGTCGCTCACTTTAATGATGAGGAATTCTTACTCTCGAAGATTTTTCAGGTGTGTAAGGCCCAGCAGCAGGGTGTTGTGCCCGGATGCTGAGCCCTATGGCTCACTTACCTCTCAGTGTCTGCTCACTCTCTATTGTGTAGATAACGCTAACTGGGGGTCCGCAGGGTCGCTGGACCCACCCACCGCCTGCCTCCTTCTAAAGGCAGATAGATCAGTTGCCCCTACCTTCACGAAAATCCAGGACAGGCTTTTGGCTAGTGACACCAGACTTGAATGTTACCTCTATCTACTGTGTGCTTGACAAGATGAGAGCTGGCCCCTCTTTTCTGAATGGCAATGCTGCTCTTTCACCAAGCATGACAGGGACTTCATGGCAAGTCATTTGTCTCGAGCGATCACTGGCCTGCAATACTCTTTGTCCAGAGAGGCTGCACGGTGACTGTAGATGTTTGGAATTTGGAGCCTGTAAGGAAAGGAATACAGCTTTGTATACTGTCAAAATCCCTGGTCTGCCCCGGGAAAATGGACTTTTGACAGCCACAAACCTGACAACCACAAGAGCTTTAGAGGGCCTTGTATACTCCAAGGAGCATTGCCAGCCGTATTCTAGATCACCATGGGGGCTGATGTGTTCCGTATAACCCACAGGAGACCTGAATCCCTGGGGTATGGGGTAAACAGCATTCAGTGCTTGTGGGCAGCCAAACCACAGTGACTGTACGGAAAGACTGTTTGCATATTGTTTGCAGTAAGGCAGAGGTGCAGTTTCCAGATGTCCCAGTTCGAACCTTCTCCCCCCAAAGCTGGTCTGAGTTTGGGACTTGGCCGAGGTTAGTCTCAGAGCTGTTTGCTTCCACTGTCCCCTCTTTGCTGTGAATCAGTCCGCAGGTCACAACAGGAAGACCCTAGACAAATTTTTATTCCGAGCAGGCTGGACATGATTTATTAATTCGCTTTTGAAATAACAATTGCAGTTGGGAGGGCTCACTTGAAAGCCTTAATTACATGTGAAAATATGCCTCACTTCATCTGCCCCTATCCAGGGTATAGAACACATAATTATCATAATTTTCAAATTTGACTTATTATTATTAGAAAAACTATGATGGAGAACAGACACCATCAACTTCGCAACTTCAGGGCCCCCGGCCAAGTCACATTTAAACCTCTGGGTAGGTGATTTTCCTGCCTTGCTTGTTAAGGCCTCCCAGGTGGGGATGACATCTATGGGCTGTGCCAGCCTCACTCACTGTTTGCTCGAAAGAACTGTCTTCCCAGACCCCCATCCTCCTTTGCGTCCAGGGGAAATGCTCAGGTGTGCTGTTGCTACAGTGATTAGGCTAGCTCTGGGCTCTCCTTGGACAGAAGGCTGGAAACCCTTTGGGATGGTGCCCTTTCGTCCCTGTCAAATGACTGTGTGCCTGTGTGTGTCTCTGTGTGCCTGCTGCATGCACACTTGCCTACAGAGAAGAGTGCTTTCGTTTTTAAAAAACCCAAAGCGTTTTTAAAGAGGAAGGAAGCCATTTCTAAAATAATGTTGGTGTTCATGTGGAACACAAACTGTAGGGTGGAGACACCACTCCTTGGCCTCTTAGCCCAAACTTCAGTTGTCTGTTTCTGGATTTCTGTGCAGTCACAGACTCTGAGTGTGCAGACCCCGGCTCTGCTTCTCTGTGGGCGTGGTGGTGGTGGGGTGAACTATTGATGAGACCATGGCAGCGCTGAGTGGCGCACCAAGCAGGCTCCACCTGAATCGTTATCTATTCATGAAACTCAGACAGGGTCATCCCAGAACTTTTGGATTGTTAAAACCTTCTTACCAGTGGATCTGTTTAATAAACAAAGTAATTTTTTTTCTTTTTTACAAAATATATGGAGACTAAGACATTTGCTGATCACTGTGGCAGTCTCTCCTATCCGAGGAAGATTTCTGATGGGGTCCTGAATGGGAAGCTACAGAGTACAAGGCACTGATCCCCGGAACCAGAACAGCCAGAGTTTAGTCCCGCATCAGATACACCTGAGGAAAATTCCCTCTCTGCTTGTGTGAGCTTCAGTCTAGTGAAAGCAGGGCCAGAAGACCAGTTGCCTTTCTCATTTTACTGAGCCTTTTATAATTGTCTGTCGCTGTTGTTTAAGCCCTGAATGCTTCTGGCGGGCTAGATTGCATGATGGGAGTCAACGCAGCTTTGGATACAGTAGGAGCCAAGCAAACATTTCCTAAGGTGTATCAGCCCCCTTTCCTGTTTTATAACGAGGAAAGACGGATGGGATGATTCTGGTCCCTTGAAAGGACTCAAGCCCTGCCTATAACTTCCCTGGCTGACTGAGGCCAGGCTTTCTTAGTGAGTGAGGGAGGATGACTAAAAACACAAACAAAAAATCTGACAGGGTCCCTATCTGTCTCCGAAGGGGAGCATTTTACTCCACCTCAGGGCCATGGTTGAGACCTAAGTACACAGCCCTGGTGCCTGCATCGTGGAGGTCCGCACATGGAGGGACGAAAAGGGATGTGCAGTGTTCGCCTCCTACCTACACTACAGGGAAACAAAAAACAAAAATCTCCCCCAAACAACAGTGTGACTTTTAGGAATCTGCCTAAATTAACTTTGTCCGGAGGAGAGGAAGGCCTGTGGGTTCCCACCAGGTAATCTGTGTCCCCTTTCGCAGAGCATCTGGAGAGGATGCAGCTGCGGAGGACATAACTTTGGACATTCCACATTTGTCTAACAGTATTATCTGCAGAAGAGGAACCTGAGGACCTCATTGTCCCCCGATTCTGCAAAACAGCAACAGTCACCTGGAAAGACACAGGAAAAGTTCCCTTTGCTGGCTTTAAGGAGCCCCCTGTGACCCAGGGATGGGAGATCTTTGAGAATCAATGGGACAGTGCTCACCCACTGCAGCTGCTGGGCTTTGTGCTAAGACTGTGTTTGACAGATAGCTCTCTGCTGGGTTTCCTCTGGAGGAGGGGAGCGGAGGTGAAACCTCCCTCCATGTTTGCACAGTTCTGGTCTCCTCACTTTGCAAACAGGGTCATCCATTGGACTTTTCCAATAGCAGCGAGCACCCTGAACACTGCCGAGAGCACAGGAGCTGCATCAGAGCAGATGAGGTCGTCCTCTGGTCAGCTGAGTACAGCTGCGCGCTGCTCTTTCTGATGTAGTTGGGCTTTTGTGAGGTCTCAGGGACAAACAGAGGGAGAAAGTGTTGGTGGTGATAGCGGCTGCTAGCCGGTCAGGAAGTGGAGTTTGTCCGGCTTTCCTTTGGAAAGACCCAGTGCTCTATGAGCAGGTGGGAGCCATGGTGTCCTGTGGTCTTAGGCATTAATTTGTAGGTTCAGCTCCCTAAGACCAACAGGAAAATGGGCAAAATATCTCTACCCAAGGTGCACTGATTTAGAAGCCATAGCTTGTTCACAAGTACCTCATCTCTGAAAGGAAGAGGAATAAATGTGTCATGTGCCTCTGATAATTAAAGGGATAGAGCTGCAAGGCCCCTTAAATAAAAATCCATTACTGCTTACTCTTGGCTTTTGGTTCTCGTTCCTCTTGAGAATGGGCCTTGACTGTGTAATCTCGCCAGTCTCTAACTTCCTCCTGCCTCAGTCTCCAAGACGCTGGGATGATAGGTGTATGCCACCACACTTGGCTCCCTACTGGTTTTGAAAATTAAATCGTGCTCCCTTGAGCACTTGGACCATGTGTCAATACCTAGGTGAGTGAGAAAATGGCAATCATTGTTCAGAATATGCAAGAGTGGTCAATAATGAAGATGTACCCATCCCTCCTACAAACTGTTTCCTCTGCCTCCTGAGAGCTCCAAGGCACAAACATTATTGTTTAGCATTTTAGGCAATGTTCCTGGAGTGAAGACATCGTGACCATCAAAATACGAAAAATTTAAGCATGTTTCGATGTTGCACAAATATTCCACACTTCTGGGTATGCTGTTTGAAGAAGGCCCGTCTTCCTAAGGAGAAGCTAGTTCAGCTTAGGAAAATAAAGCCCAGCCCAGGATTCTTCTGAGTGTGCTGGCTTGGCAGCCCATTATTTCCTCATCCAATGCAGACTGGACTTGCTCCTCAAAAGACATTACATTTACAACTCTCTGCCTGCCTTGCTCTGGATGTCTGCTCAACATGGTTTCCTCATTTGAAATAGGATGCACAATAACTGCATGCCTGCTACCATCTTGAATGATTTCCCTGCCAGCATGCAAAATGTCAGGATCAACCTCTGGTGTGAAGGAGGACGAGGAGAGTTAGGGAAGGTTTGTGAAACTGAGAATCTGTGTGTCCGTGGGTTAGATCTAGCTACAGAATAAACAGCGCATTCTCATGGCAAATAGTTCTCAGCCTGGTGTCCTCTGGATCAGACGCAAAGCCATCTTGCTTCCACATTCTGACCTCCTCACCCAGGGGGCTTGTAGGAAGTTGTGAGCAGGACCCGAACCACCAGAGGAGGGGCGGCGGAGAGAACAGAGGCTGGCAAGATCTGTTGGGCTCCCTCCTTCTCTTCACCTTATCCGGAGTGAACACAGGAGCTTCCGTTCACTGATCTGCTTTTTAAAAATGCTTCATCTCTCCTGTCTGGACTGTTTCTTGCCAACATCCCTCTCCTCCCTCCCACTTGTCTCCCCACATTGGAAAGGTGTAAAAGAGGTACCATATGTGGACTTTCTCTGCTGACATGTTTCTGAAAGACCTTGTCAACTGGTACTAATTGTTGTGACTGCACACTTTCATCCCATCCTGCTTGCTGCTGCAGACTTCTTTCTGCCTTTCACATTCTGGGCCAAGCCCACATTCCCATGCAGTTTCATTGACACCAACACGGCTTCTGCTCCTAGAACCTCTCACTTCACCATCACAACAACTTTCGAGGTCCCTTGGCATCTAGCCCAAATTCGTAGAGCTCAGTGTGACTTTAACCAAAGGTACCCAATACTCAGAAGCTGGTCCCTCCAACTCTAGCTCTCTCCTCCCTTTAGGGCTGCAGAGCAGCAGGTGGTCTCTGATGGCATGCATGCTGTTGCCCTGCACCTCTGAAGGGTACCAGTCGGCGCTACAACCTTCTGCCTACAACAAAGCCCAGGTGATCTGATGGACTCACCAGGCGATATTAATACCCGAGGAGGGAAGGGAAAGGGGAGGCTTTATGAAAGCGACTTCAGAACACTATCCAATTATTAGTATGCTTTTTCATAATACCAACGGTTTCACATTTTATTGAGAGAGAGAATTTTTTCCCTGGCCCTCTTGGGAATGATTTTATTGAAAGCATCAGAACGAAGGAGATGGCTGCATCATTTCAGCAGTGCCAGAGGTCAGAATCTTTGACTGGCTTGGTGTAATGTGCACATATAAAATTTCACTCAGTGCTTATTCATTGCCTTTTATTTAATATATAATCTTGCGAGATCCATTTTTGTTTCTTTACATTTACTGCCTGCCTGCATTAACTTATTCTTTTGGCTGCCTTAATATGTATATATTAAATTATACACACACACACACACACACACACACACACACACATCTATCTTTGGATCAAGGGGCTTTCTTTTCTCTTGCTCTTTTAACAGATAGGCCTAGGCTGCCCTAGTGATAGCCATTCACTTTAGAATGCTGTTATTCTCCCAGAAGTAAATAGCTGCTCCTTTGCCCCTTCCATCTTCTGTGTCCTTTCCTCTGTCTTCCATACCCGTCCCACCTCATTAAGAACCACTCTTACTCCACAGCTAACAGAAAGCCCTCTAAAATATGAATTGAATTATTGAAAATTCACAAAAACCTACCCCAAGGGAATATGGTGTTAAGGAGATCATGACGACTCGAAGGAGAACCAAAGCCCCAGCTTCTGATCAAGGGTGAAGGGACCCAAAATGATGAACACTAAGATAAGTTGTCTTTGTAGAGGGTTCAATAACTTCCTGAACATGGTAAATGCAGATAGCAGAATGACAGCAAGTTCTAGGCCGAGGTAGCTGCCTCATCTGCCTCCCCATGGACAGACGACAATTGAATCATGGGAAAGACTGATGACTCCGAGCCAGCAGAAGTTTGAGCATCCTGTAAGGATAGGACATTGCTTACACGGCATAGAAAATTATCCCTGTCATCTAGACAGGTCTGAACGGTGCCACCCAGGGTTTCTGCTGCAACTCCACCGAGTCATTGAAGACCCAGGTGCTTCTGTAAGAATGAAGCTTTGAATGCCCAGTCTGCTTTGCCTGTGTGTGGTCAGTGGCTAGGATCTAAGTTCCGCCAGAGGAACCTTTCAAAGAAGCACACGTCTATCTTCTAACTCAGGTCTCTCGGGGGAGAGGGGACGGGAATATGGTTCCCTGACCATACTGAGCTGCCAAGGCGATCAGGAGAGCAGCATTTCAGCTGTTTAATATCGAAGCTTCTGTGCTTTGGAATCTTTTATTTCTAAACAAGGGTAGGAAGCACCCTGAGAGAATCCAGAAGGCTCTGCCAAGACCGACTATAAAAAGGTTATTTTTATAATTTAAGTCTAATTGCGGCTCCCAATTCCTTATCACTTAGTTTAAAAGGCCAGTATAATAGTCATGGCGTATAAGTAGCAAGACCATAAAATTTCCCATATGAACTGGGCTATCTTTGAGAATAAACAGGAGCAGTATCAATAATGCGCCGTGACAAAAGGAACCCGCTGACTGTCTCGCGAAGGCTGTGTGTGTGAACCAAGCCCCAGTCACCCTTTGGATCCTATCATTTTCTACTCACACTTGATTCTGTCTCTATAAAATTTTCCTAAGCACAGCATCACTCTCTACGTGTCAGCACTTTTGTGGGAATATCTACTCTAGCCTTGCTCTTGGTCTTTTTTATTCTCTACTCAAGCTAAGAGAGCGTTCTAAGGCACTTTCCCTGGTAGCCTGTCTTCATTCATAGAGAACTAACCACTTTCTCATATACTTTTATTCATTTAAGATGACCTGCTTATGGATTTACATTAGTGTCAAGATAAACCAGGTTGCCCCATCTGTAATTGTTTCTGATTGCATCCAACTTCGTGACCAATTCCAACTGGCAAGGCAGCCAGGCTCATTGAAGTTGACTGTGAGTTTACTATAGTCGCAGTAGAGTGTGTGCCTGGACAACAGAAACTTTTAAACTCGGGATCATACAAACAGCAGAAAAGTCTCCTGCAAATTGTCTTCATACTTCACAACCCCAATTAGTTCCCAAGGCTTCTCTCAACTTCAAATGTTAGTAGCAAATAATCTTTTCATCTTCGCATAAGTGGGAAAAACAGCATTAACCTACTGTGTTGGAATCGACAAACATTTTTCTGTAAGGGACAAGACAGCAACTAGTTTAGGTTTTACAGGCCACATAGTCTGTGTTACAACTGTTAAGTTCTTCATGGCAAAATTCCTGTTTAAAAAATACAAAAATCAACGATCATGGCTATATTTCCATAAATGCACAAATGTTTGGTAGATGGCATTTCATTCCTATTTCTTAGTAAAGACATCCATGCTGTATTGGGTGTTTCCAGGTACCTTTCTGATTTGCTTGAAATATATCAGAAGCAAAGGAAATGCCTCATTTTCCCAAACATTAAAACAGTAAATTTCCAGTCACCTAAATCTTAGCACATATAGATTTTATCACAAAATTCTAAAGAGTAGTCGGCAAAACAATACAATTGAGATGCATGTAGTTCTGCAGGCTGGAACATCTGGGTGCAAGTTTGTGCACATGAGGTACATGAAGACAGCTTCCTGGCGGTCAGGTGGCAGTTTTCACGCTGTGGATGGGACCAGAGGTCTCCGTGGCCTCTCTTTAAAGCACTGGTCTTACCCATGAAGGCCATGGTTTCTTGATACAGACTCACATTACAAATAGATGTCATCAAAGAATTTTGGTCTGTATAAATAGTTTACAGCACTTAATCCTATACAGTATATTTTAAGAAAAAATAAAAACATGGCTTAAAGTAGGAGTCGAGGATGACAGCTGGGTCGAGTGTGGAGAGAAGCAGAGCTCTTCCAAGTACCAGAAAGAGGGGGACCAATGACTGTGCTGCAAGGAATGGAGCAAACTCATTGGCAGAAGCTAAGTGTCTGGATTCCAAGGAGACATCTCATCTACCTAGGGACAAGCATTTTGGGAGGTGGGAGGGGTAAATATTCTCAACTCAGGGCATGCAAGGCCTAGAAGATAAACTATTATTAATCAAAGATGAAAGGTGGATGGGATCTTCACTGGAATTTGATACCCGACAAAAAACCAAGTAGACAAGGATTAGCAGGGAACCCCCGAAGGGAGTGGTGTGTGGAGAGAAACAGATACTGTCCAGAAGATGCCTTATCAATAACTGCAGAAAACACAGATACTTGAAATAAAATTACAGTTTTACGGGCCATCTTTTAAAAACTCTGAATTGCTTGTAGGTCTCTGTCTCTGTCTCTGTCTCTCTCTGTCTCTCTCTCTCTCTCTGTCTCTCTCTGTCTCTCTCTCTCTCCTCCCCCTCTCTCTCCCTCCCTCTTTTTCATGTGTGTTCATGCACATGGATTTGTGTGAAATTCAAAGAACAACTTTTAGAATTCTCTTTTCTCCTTCTATAATGTGAGTTCCAGAAATCAAGGCTACATCCTGGGACACAGAGACAGATATCTTTACCTGCCATATTATGGGTTCCCCCAAGCCATCTTCTTAAACACAACTTAAAAAAAAAAGCCATAGATGATATTCCTTTGTTCATGAAGTTGAGAAGAATGACTTCCAAGTGTTCTCTTTTTTGAGTAGACTGTCTGGATAGATAAACTTGCAGTCTGCTTAACTTAATGACCCAGGCAAGTGGGAGACCCTTTGTGGGAAAACATCATAGGTAGTAGAGCCATTATAATTAAAGCTCACTGATGCGTACATTACTCTCCAGCAAGGCAACTAGTAACAACAGTGACAGTAATACACAAAATAGGCCATAATGTAAGAGTTAGTGATGGCCACATGGCTTTTAGTGGCTTCTCACTACAGAATCCAAAAGGCTGCTCAGAGCCAGATGCATAAACTATTTGGCTCACAGGGTGTGAAAATGGGCAAGTGATACATATGTTCTTCAGAAAATAGTGCCGCCATGGCTATTACAGGCCAGATGCATGGACCAGAGGAGGAAGACCGTGTGATCCGAAGATGTAAAGAAAGGAACCGAGCAATAAGAATGAGAAGAAGGAGGAAGGAAGAAAGGGCCTTGAAATAAAGCAGGCCTAGGCTCAACTCCAAGCCTGTATTATAATAACACTGGCTCCAAAAAAGAGAGTATGGTCGCACGGTTTCCCATGGAACCTTTCACTGTCTGGTATTGTTATTCCAGCTGCTAAGACTTAAATGAAATATGGTATAATTGCATTGCAGACTACATTAATACTCACTCCACACACACACACACACACACACACACACACACACACACACAAATGATGATGGGGGGAAGGAGTCTTACTTTTCTAAGTTTTAATGTTTTCTAGTTACCATATGTGGCACTTTGAATGTATTTGGCCCCATAAGCTCAAAGGAGTGTCTCTGTTAAGGCCTGTGGCTTTGTTGGAGAAGGTGTGTACTTGCTGAGGGAAGTGTGTCACTGTGGGGGTGGAGTTTGAGGTCTCCTTTGCTCAAGTGATGCCCAGTATCTCTGACTACCTCCTATTGCCTGTAGGTCAAGATGTTGGACTCTCAACTCCTTCTCCAGCACCGTGTCTGCCAGCATGTTGCCATGCCTTGCCCTGATGATCATTGACTAAACCTCTGAATCGTCAGTGAGCCTCCATTACATGGTTACCTTTTTTATTTATTTTTTTTTTTCTGGTTTTTCGAGACAGGGTTTCTCTGTAGCTTTGGAGCCTGTCCTGGAACTCCCTTGGTAGACCAGGCTGGCCTCGAACTCACAGAGATCCGCCTGCCTCTGCCTCCCGAGTGCTGGGATTACAACCGCCCGGCCTCATGGTTACCTTTTTTAAGAGTTGCCAGGATCATGGGATCTCTTCATAGCAATAAAAATCTGAATACTTCCAACTCTCTTGTTGCTTGTAGATTTCTTGAAAAGGTCATGGGACTTTTGAAGTGATCAAAGCATCTCCGGTCGAGTTAATGAGGAAATGCGCTGAGTTGGAGGCTGAGGGAACCGCATGAGGCAGAGCTGGACTGTAGTGGGCTCTTGGCTCTTGCACCCAGTCTTACTTTTTTTCTTCCCACTTTATCCCTCCATCGACATCGATTCTTCCTCTGTTTTGCACATAATAACTGTGATATTCCAACTGTTGTGACTTTTTTTTCTTTCCTTGGAATACAGTATCCCCTGTACTGTTGAGTCAGAGAGAAAGTATTGTGGTGAGTGAAAAACTTGCTTCCTGTGAGGTGGCAAATCAGTCTTTGGGGTGGCCTCATGGGGCCAAATACCTTGTATGTTTGCTTTAATCTTCTTTTCCAGCAGCTGGTAAAAGAGGGGATGCTGGGAGGCTATTAGGCATCCTTGTGGTTGTTTAAATAAAAGCGTCTCCTATAGGCCCATGTATTTGAATGTTAGTCATCAGGGAGTGGCACTATTTGAGAAGGATTAAGGAAGTATGGTCTTGATGGAGGAAATGTGTCACTTGAGGTGGGCCTAGAGGTTTCAAAGTCCATACTAGGCCCAGTTCATTTTCTCTTTTGGCCTTCAAATAAAGATGTAGTTCTCAGCTACTGCCCTAGTGCCGTGAGTGCTGCCATTCTCCTGCCAAGATGCTAATGGACTAAAACTTTGAAACCGTAAGCCAGTCCCAATTTCATGCTTTCTTTTCTATGAGTTGGCCAGGTGTCTTTTTCTAGAACTTCAACAACGAGTAAGACACTTGATTTTTCAGTTACACAGACAAAGTTGCTGACTATGTTTTGGCTCCTCCCCCTCTGTATATATCTGTGTTTATTAAACTCAGCTTGAAAACAGAAATCTTATTTTAGAATTTCTTCTGAGCACTGGGGGTTGAAGCAATGAGGATCACAGTAATACTGAGAAGACAATTCCCTCTTGCTTAAAATTCTCTCCCAGTAAGCACCCCGCCCCTTAATTAGTCTTCACAGAAGTAAATAAATATGATTTGCAAAGGAATATGGGATTCTTGTTCCAAAAGTCCTGATGCCAAGAAATAACTATCAAATGTCATTGAAATCAATGTCATCCAAAAATAGAGCTTGCAAATTGACGATTCTCATACCCGGCTGAAAGATCAAAGACTCCTTATGTCACATCATGCCCCCATGTGAGACTAAAACTAACACAAAGTGGCTGTGTATGCCACCTCTTATATGAAAGATAACATTCACCCCCGAAGTACATCCAAGGGTCGTACTAATTCAGAAAGCATCAGTGTTTTTCCTTCCTAATTTCATGTGTAGTACATATGAAGAAAACTTAGACTTTCCCGCACATGAGGCAGACAGTTCTGAAGGGAGCCATCAAGTGGGCTCAGCGATGTTCTAACTGAAAGGATGCTGTAATCCACTGGCTGGATTCATTATATGGATGGTCTTCAGAGAGTCTCACTTCTCTTCTGTGAGGCAGTTTAACATTCTTCTCTCCGTAACTCCGCATGTCCTGAAAGAAATATCAGAAAAGAATCCTTCAGCCTCCTTATCCTTTATCACACAGCAGTATCCAGACATGGCCGGTGGTCCGTGTAAGCACTCTGCTTCCACATTCACTTTAAAACACTTCTTCTAGTTGGGTCTTCAGACAGCACACGGTATGTGGCCTGTGTGCTCTAAGTTATAAAAGACAGAGTCATTTTATCGTCCCCATCAGCAATCTCCAACAGGAATGGGAGGTAGGCTTAGACTGTCCTCTGCCTCACTATGCTTTGAAAATGGCCTGGGATACAGTAAATGGTAGGCTGATGGCTGGAACTAGACTATCATCTTTGATGATGGCTTCTCTCTTCATGACAACCGGAACAAAGAAACAGATCGTGGGGGCTGTTCTGGGGCCTGCTACAAATTCCTTCAGCCTTCAGTGAGGCAAACCCACAGAGCTGAAAGGGACAGTGTGAATGTTATTGCTGTTTCTTAATTCAAAACATCCATCCCTACAAAAAGACTTTGTGGGACGGGCTGGAGGAAATGCGTTCCTGAACTGTTGGGTTGATCTTGCCCTCTAGTGGTTAGAGACTTAGGGACCTCATGAGCTAAGTGGCTTCAGTGTTGAAGAAAGGACATATCTACAGGTGGAATAATGGGCACCATGGTGCCTAAGTGTAGCCACTAACCTGTGTTGCGAACTATTAAAATTCCAGTTAGACTAGGAAAAAATGGACTAGATTATGAGGTTGTCAGTTCTGTCTGAGGTTATTAGTGGACAACTCAGAGAACCGAACATACAGTGCTACAGTTCCCCACATGATTCCCAAGAATGGCAGAGACAAATTTTGAAATCTTTGATGTGTGCTTATTGAGAACTATGAGTTCATCTTTCCAAGTCTTTGATAAAGCCTTCCAACAGAAAAAAAGGCCATGGTGGCCCATGGAACAAGTTTCTATTCTTCATGTTCTGTGTCCTGTGTCCTTTCAGAAAGTTCTGAAATTGCAGGGTAGAAGGCAGTCAGGGCATGACTTTCCCAGAAGCTGCAGGATGTTCTCCATCGCACTCATGACTTCATCAGATGCCAGCTTCATGTAGACCACGAGCCATGTCATGTGGTGTTTCTGACTCAGCATGACTACATTTGACTCCTGCAGCAGCACAGGGTGCTAGGACACTGACCTATGAGGTCTAAGGATGGTATAAGTGCTCTGTATTTCTTGGACTATGGACCGTGGATTTCAGTGTAGGAGTGAGGGCCCCACAATGCTTCCTGCTGTGGCTTATCTTTCTCAGGGTATTGTAAACATGTGGGCAAGCCATTACTTGTTAGTATTACTTCCTCCTTTGCCATTTTTCCAAGCATATAGATTTTATTACACAAGACAGATAATTCTCCAGTGTTAGAACAACTTAAAAGTTTTGAACAAACCAAGCTAAAAATGTGTGATTTTTCTAGTTACTGTTTCCCAAATATGGTGGCTTGCTATCATTTCCACTTAATTTTTGTCCTGACAAAATTCAGGACAAAAATTAAGTGGATTATGTGCTTCCTGATTTGCACAACTGCTTAGACAGATCGATCAATTTGAGAATGGAGTGAATTTTGGGCTCATTATTCAGAGGAAGGTTACAGCTTCTTTTTTTTTTTTAATTTTTTTTTTTTGATTTTTTTGAGACAGGGTTTCTCTGTAGCTTTGGAGCCTGTCCTGGAACTAGCTCTTGTAGACCAGACTGGCCTCGAACTCACAGAGATCCGCCTGCCTATGCCTCCCGAGTGCTGGGATTAAAGGCGTGCGCCACCACCGCCCTGCTAGAGCTTCTTCTTTAGGGGAGGTGAATGACTCTGAATCACCTGGTATTATTATTAAGAGGAATTCCAGGGAACTGGAAAAATGGATGGACCACACTACTCAATTAAAATAGTGGAAAATAAGAAGCCCACAAGCCCTCACTAAAACCTGCCTCCCTCTAACCAGAGTGAAAATAGAGACAATGAAATCATTTCAGAAAATTATTAGTGCAATTTATTTTTTTTTTCCTTTCAGGAAAAAGAAAGCAAAGAATAGTTGTGGCCTTTTGTTGTAGATAGCTTTTCAGCACACTGTAACGTAAACAGATTATCTACAGTGTTTATTCAGTGTGAAAAAACAGTTCCAAGAGCCCCAGGTGCTTGCCAAGATCATAATTGTACCTTCTTAAATACTTTCATTACTTGGAAATACAATAAGGGAAGCAGGGACACGTGCTTTCCATTTTCCTGTCAACAAAACACCTCCAAGAAATTAAGCTCTATTTTCTCTAGAAAATGTCTCTAGAATGGCTCAGGGAGTAGAAAAGGGGAGAGGAGGTGGGGATTTGGTTTAATTTCTTCATGACCTTGAAAGGAAACATATACACCTCTCCCTCCAAAAAGGTGTAAGTGCGGGGTGCAGGGTGATTCAAAATCACAACATTAAATCAAAGGTCATCTTCATGTGGTTAAAATATGAATATGAGAGTTCAGAGTGACAGAGAAACAGGACCACATTTTTCAAATACAGCCGATATTTGTTTGAAGGGAAAGAAATTGCTGGCAGTGAGAAGTAATAGACAGGACAAAGGTGAGGTCATCTAGGAAAATTATCTGGATAACTCTGATCTTCAGAATGGCCTAGCAGGGCTGATGAGGGTGCCCAAGCAGCTGGCTCAGTGCAGTTTAGAATGGAAGGGTTACACCCCACTTTCCACATCAGTGTCTTCTGAACCAAGGGTCTGCGTGCTCAGGACCCAGATAGAGGTTAGAAGGAGGATAAAAGCCCTATCCACATGGGTCTGCTTCTACTCTGCACCGTCCTTCTCTGTCTGTTTCCCATGAACTTTCCTCACCCCCAGCTAAGGTACCCTTTTCTTCTCTAACCTCCACCGCTGCATCTCCATTGACTCCGCTTGTCCAATTGCAACCCTGGGCCTTTACACTTCCCTCAGCTGACTTCCTTTGACTAGCAGGAAAAGCCAGTCTAGAATTCCAGCATCTGGACCAGCCTGAAAAAACACATAAAGTGGAAAGATCTTACTTTTTAAATTAGGCAAATAAAGAATTCAGGTATTTTCCCATGTCTCTTTCTCGCTGTTTACCTCCGCATCACTGTTTAGTGTGATATGCTGGTGGGGGGGGGGAGAAAAGGGGAAGGGGGGAGAGAATATGAATAACTGGGTTTTCCCAAATTGGGATTTTACTGAACCTGGATTTTTAGGAGGAATGGAAAGGACGTGAGGCGTTAGTTGCCAGCCCTGAACGATGCCAGTAGCCACATCTGTGCCCATCGTTTTGTTGGTCATCTTACCAAGCAAGGTAGGATTTTTTTTCAAGCCTGTTTTGCTTACAAGGAAACTGAACTTGTAACCTTTCTCTTCAGACTGTGGTGCCCGGGTCAATTTGGTTACTTTCATGCATCCACTGCAGAGAGCTGTTCATGGGAACACAGAGCCAAATGATTGTTTTGCTTTAATAGCGGTTTATCAACCACCAGTTTATATAGCATCATTCTCTTCACTCAGACATATGTGACAGAATGGAGGCTAGGCCTGTAACTCGGAACTTTCTGTCCAGAGCCCATTAGATTTTGAGATAGGAAGCAATGGGAAAAAAAAAACAAAAATAAATACAAAAAAGAAATTAGGTGATACAATTTCTTGGAAACTACCCTGAGGTGCTCTGAGTAACTGCAGTTAATTTAATCTTTTCAAATCCTAGTCTAAGATTTCTGTGATTTTATGCATACCTTACCCTTTAATGAAACAAGAAATGGGGACGAACAACACTGTTGAACTTGAAACACTTGTCACAAGACAGAGGCTGGTGCACCGGTTCTATGATGGGGCTCAGGTGCACCGGTTCTATGATGAAAGCCAGCATGTGCATCTTGCTGCCACCTCTGGCTAGCTTGTCAGTGTGAGATTCAGCCATTACCTGGTATCCGTCTGGACTGCAGTGTACAGGTAGAGCAAGAAGTGACCCCCGAGATCCACTAAATGGTACATTCTGGCTCCCTACTCAGACTCTTTCTCTGAAGTCTGATTTCTTGGGCTCCCCCTCCCCAGCCAAATGGAAGAACATACTCCATCTCTCCAGGCTCTGCTCGAGTGAAACGAAGCAAACCTACCACTTTGTACAACAGGAGTGTCTTTCCTGGACTCATAACAGTCTGCGGTCAATGGAATTGCTAGCTTATCAAGAAGATTCAAGAATCTGAGTAGGGAAGTTGGACAGTGGAAATCAAGTTCCTTCAATAGGATGCAAGGAGCTCCTTGTGATAGGAAGAATACTTCCTTGTAATATGTTACTGTCTGGGGTGAGAAACACCAGAGGAGAATTGTCCTGCCTCTCTTCAGGGCAATTGCATTAGACCCTCCTAGGATGTGTTGTGAGATACATATTACATCTTTACATATCTAAGCATACCTCTGATGTGAAGGTATAGTAGAAGTCACCCAAGATGATACACACACGCATTAAAGCCTGTATGTATTTAATATATACAATTTAGCTGTGCTTGGCAATAAAACTATGGAACTACTGCCACAATCTGTATCATTGCTTCAAAAGTGTTTTTCTATGGCAGCCTACAGAATGGGAAGAGGAGGCGATTGGGGGATGCCTGGGGGATGGGAGAGAGGAACTTTGAAGGTGACTGTGGCAGGGCTGTAAAATAAATAGATGAATAAAAAAAGAAAAAAGTGTTTTTCGGCATTCTTTAGTTATAGTTATGTGCACTATATGTTAAAGTGGCTATAAGGGGAAAGAAGGGGAAAAAATAAAAATAAGACAAGCCCTTCTGGCAGATTTTAAGTGTACTTCACTGCTGTTAGCCTTGGCAGGATGCTGTATAGTAGGTCTCTGGGGCTCTGTGCTAGTGTCTCCCCATTTTGCATCTCCTAAGCTACAGGCAATTACCATTCTACTCTCTACCTTTCTGTACTGATCTATTTTAGATTCCTCAGATCAAAGGCATCAAAGAAGTTGCCATGGTTACATTATCTTTTGAGCACCTGAGGCATAGGATGTATCCAACAGCTGTTGGTTCCTTATCCCTTTTCTCTCCATTCCTTTCAGTGACCCCCATGAACTCACGTTGTTCCTCTCTAGTGTCACATGATCCCTGAAATGCCCGTCACATGGCCTCATCTTATCTTGTACGCCTCTTCTTCCTGTGTGCCTCACTTCTTAGATTTCCCACCTGGAGGTCTACCCAAAGCTTCTTCCTCTTATAAGACCCCATTCAGAGTCTACACTTTGCCTTGAGACCGCTACCACTGTATCTTGCTGTGCTTCGCCACTGATTATTTGGGCATGCAATGTCTTTTGAACTTAGCATTGCTACCTTGTATCCTTATTGTAATTTCTTTATCTCGGAATCATTATTTAACAAGATCCCATACCTAATATGCCATGCTTGCTGCTCAAGGGTGATCCTAAGCGAGGGCAGTGAGGCTCAAGGTTTGATTGCCAGTGTCCATAAGGGAGTCTATTCTCTTTATCAGGAGAAAATTGAGTGAGAATAAGAGAAACACTATATTCCCAGACTCAAATCCTGATCCAGCCAAACGGCTCAACAACAGAGGAATGTCTGCCTTCCCTGGCTTGGTTTAATGATTTTCCTGTAGATCCACATCCCTATCACAAAGAAATCACTTTATCCTGCTGGGTAATTAATACAAATGTACAGTACGGCAAGCGTAGTCCTGTAGGCTGCTTATTTTGCTGGGAAATTACAGGAACTCCTATACAGTACACCTGGGATACCCTGCAGTTTGAAATTAGAATATAAAGTGTCTCCCAGTTCCTCCTACTTGGCCAGGATACTGGTCTGATTGTGAAAATCTTTCTAGTTAGACTTGTAATGAACAGAGACGATGGCAAATTCATTTACTTCCTTTTAGCTTAAAATTAATACAGATTTTAATTCTACGCCTAAAAAAAAATCTCACTGCCCTGTTTTCAGTTGTGTTACTAGAAGGGGGAACAGGGTGGTATTGGTTCCCAGTTGCGAATTCATTCAAGAAACATATGCCACATACAAACTTGTAACCAAATCCTCAGAGTCTAAGGTATATTGCTAGTAAAATGCCTTGGCCAAGCTTCAGTTCTACATGATGTCACATGTATATGAGCCCTGTAATAGCATTAAACTGGCCACAGCTGTTTCTGATTGAAGCACTGCAGACCTTCACAAACACAGCTCACCTCTTCTCCCTTCCTTCCCACCAGATTGGCTTTCTTTAACAAAGAGGTCTCTCTGTGAACACAGGGCCTTGAGCTGGGCTGGCTAATCTCTCATCAAATTCCTGGTGCTTTGGTTTAGGCTTGGAGTGTCTTGTATACACACATTCAAGTAATCATGTGTGTATGCAGGCAGGTACACATATGTGCACACACAAGTTTAGGAAGGCTTTCTTATTTTTCTAAAATCTTCCTTTGACCCATGTGCTAAGACTGAAGTAAATACCTTGAATCATTCTTCCTGGAATAAAAGATTTAATCCTGTCCTAAGAGCTAAGAAACTTCAGTGCTCTTTTTCTTCTTGGAAGCAAAGTATATAGTTTGAGAGTGGTGGCATGTGCTTTGCTAAAATTTAACCATCATTCGTCACACAGAATGCTATAGTTTAGCAGAGGTCCACGGACGATTTATTCCTTCAAAGGCAAGACAGCCATGATTTTAGGCTTGCAGGTTAATGACTTAACTCAGCCACCATTTAACAGAAGCAGTCATGGCAGTTCATTATTCATAAAAACAGGTGCTGGCTAGAATTTTGTCATAGGTTTAGTTTGGAGAGTTTCGATTTGAACAGTGTTGATCAGAGTGTGGTGGCCGGGTGCCAATCTAAAACTGGAAATGATTTATGACGTGGTAATGGCAGATAGAAAGTAAATGGCTAGAAACATTTACAGCAATCTGAGGTTTCTCCAGGTCCCAGGACATGATTTCTGCTCTCATCTCTTTGAAGGAGTAGGCCACATATGAAGTTCAGAGCATCTAGGGCTCTTGCTTCTGGTAAAGCTATATATTATGTTTGGAATAACATGTGTGTTTGGAAGGACACATCAAGGTCTATGATGGGTTAAAAGCAATAAGAAGAAAGAATCAATTGGTTATTTGTCATCAGCAGTGTGCATGACAATGAGAGCAAATTCTCTACAGAGAAAGACAACAGCATCTCAGTCCTGGTTTCTGCTCCATTTGGCCTTCCCTCACTGTGAAAGCGTTGAAGGATGGTCTTGGGGATGCCTTCCTGACCTGAAACAAAGACTGTCTATTTGACTTCTTGGTGCTCTTAAAGCAATACGTCAAGCCTAGCTACACAATGTTAATATGATAGCATAAACTCCTAAGGAACACTGAATAAGTCAGGTGTGTGTGTGTGTGTGTGTGTGTGTGTGTGTGTGTGGTGTAGTTGTGAAGATTATCATCTCAAATGAGCCTAAGGGCAATGAGGAAGGCAGTACAAGCTGCTAGAGATGGAGAAAAGTAAAAGAGAACACATTATTGCTTGAGCCCAGACTGTTTGGTCTCTTTTCTAAGTGTCTGCTAACCCCCAAACCTCCATTCCAGCCAGTCGGCCAACTAGGCTTCATTTACAAGGTGCTATTCACAGGGCTGGCCTCACAGTTTGTAAACACATAGAAAGTGATCGGCATCTTTGGCTTCAAAACCCAAAGAAAACTTTGGAAACTTAAGGTTGTTAAGGAATAGTGCCCAGTGCCAATTTTTGATGGTTTAGAACCTTTTAAGGAGAGAGTGTCATTGGATTCCTATCCTTAAAAGCCATGATGTCACCATAGAGGAATATGATGTCAGGCTGTAAAAAAGATCAGAAAGCTTTTGAAAATGCTTAGCCCATGTTGGGAGGCTTTTTACAGTGCTGAACAGAAAAGATGGTCTGTTACCTCCGGCTTGCCTCCATCTTTTTGATAAGAAACCCTGCCAAGAGCAGGAAGGTGAGGCAAGGCTATTCCCTTCTTCTCCCTGGAAGACAGAGGATTTTATTTCCAGAACACTTGTACACTTGTTCATCATTTAACAAAGTTAAACTTCTTCTTCTTCTTCTTCTTCTTCTTCTTCTTCTTCTTCTTCTTCTTCTTCTTCTTCTTCTTCTTCTTCTTCTTCTTCTTCTTCT